>NW_011888791.1:2344862-2347490 GCF_000151845.1 Pteropus vampyrus
TCAGGAGTCTCCCTTAACCTCCAGTCAGGTCCTTGAGATTGTAGGCCAGAGCGTCTGGCCTTCCGTTAAGCTGCTGGGGAGGACACTTCCCCGTGTCTCCATGCAAAGGGGAGCTGGGGTTTACAAGCCCTGCTCTAGAGCCAGGCACCTAGGGTCATATCCCTGTCATCACTTCTAGCAGTGTGACTGGGATATTTCTGAACCTCTCTGAGACTCACTGTGTTGTGAAGGAGATAATGCCTCCCTCCCTCATAGATCTGTAGATTTTAGTCAGGTCAGCCTTGGGCATAGCGGAGAGCTTGGCACTAAATATGTGTTTGTTAGTCACCGTAATGACAAATTTTCCTGCTTCCACCATAAGTCAGGAGAGGTAAAAAATGTCAAAAAGGTTTAAAGTTCTATCCAGTGGGTAATTCTACATTCCCCTTCATTTAACTTGCTGTTTCACAAAGACCTACTATGCCAGGCACGGTGCTAAATGTGGGTACACAGCGTTTCTTCATTATGCAAACATCCTCTGAGCAGCTGTATATCAGTGCAGAGCTAGGCCCTGACGACAATGAGAAAAGCACACTAGGTCCACATAAATGGCCTTGACCCAGCAGCAGAGGATCTCTATGAGGCTAGTACAAGATTGGGAGAGTCTCTTAGGGGAACTGGCTGCCCTGGCTGGGTGACCCGGGGAGATGAGGTGGTTGAAAAGGCATCAGAGGTGGAATCACAGTAATAGCTCTAATTATTCAGGCACCCACTCAGTGCCAGGAATACAGGGAGTAAACAAGCATCTAACCAGAGGGTTAAGCCCAGAGCTGGATGTCAGAGAGCCGGTCTAAGAGAGCCATGTTCAGAGAGCCAAGGCGAGAGGTCAGAGGTAACATGGGGTGGAGCCAGCAGGAGATCAGGGTCAGAGCAAGGGCAAGACAGAAGATTCTGTTACAGAGGCTGCAGTTTCTTACCACCCATATGAGAACAATGTGAACAGCAGATGGGGATGAGCACAGGGATAATGAATACACGCAACTCATCACTACTAAATCGGGGATCCAGGAGAGAAGGCTTTTTGCCTGTCCGTTCTTCTCTTCCCTTACATGTCCTGAGTTATTAATATCAAACTGATGGTGGATTCACTGCGGTTGTTATAAAAGGAATTGTGCCCAGTCAGGCCACAGTCTTGATATATAAAATAATCCCTAAAGTGTGTGTAGTGGGTTGAATGGTGACTCTCCCTAAAAGACATGTCCATGCCCTAACCCCCAGAACTTGTGAATATGACCTCATTTGGAAAAAGAGTCATTGCAGATGTAATGAAATTAAGGTTCTTGAGATGATCGTGGATTTTCTGGGGGGTCTTATATCCAACGACAAGTGTCCTTATAAGACACAGAAGAAGAGACACAGACACAGGAGGAGGCCACGTGACCACCAAGAAAGAGACTAGAGTGATGCAGCCACTAGCAGGAACACCGGCAGCCACAAGTCGAAAGAAGCAAGGAAGGAGCTTCCCCTAGTAAGTGGGAGGAGCGCGGTCCCGGTGGCACCTGGATTTTGAACTCTGGCCTTCAGAATTGTGAGGGAATAAATTCTGCTATTGTAAGCCACCAAGTTTGTAGTAATTTGTTAGAACAATCCTAGGAAACCAATACAGTGCGATAATACTTCTGAGACAAGAAAGGAAAGGGACAAGCACTTGCCGGGTGCCTTTTCTGCGTCTGGCACTGTACAAACAGCTCATGTGTGTAGGGATGGGCTCTACGGTGCAGGCACCATGAACTCCAGGTTACACTTTATAGGTCCCATCAGTCACCCGGAGAGGTTGGTGTTATTTTGTCTCTTTTACAGGGAAGAAACTGAGGCCGCAAGAGCTGTATGACTTGCCCACAAGTCTCAGGCTAGGGAGGGGCAGACAAGACGAAAACTGAGGTCTCCTGTCTCCTGCTCTAGTGTTCTTATTTTCCCCCTGCAGCATGTGGCCTCCCTGCCAATGTTAGTGGAGAACAGAAGGGTAAAATGAGTAGAAATAAATCTACTTTGATGTTTCTAATAGAAGAATAATTGGGATAAACGAACAAAGGCAGAAGTATGTTTCAGACACATTTGGGAATTTCAGTTACCCGCCACCTCTTGATTTCTCATTAACATAGATAACTAAGGCACTGTCTGTAACATTCAGATTAGACATGCAGTTTTACTAAAAATCCACTTCCTAGAACTAATCCCACCCTTAATTTACTTTCCTATTGCCAAACTGGGCAGGGTCCCTGGGGAAGGAAAACATGAAACCACATTCCATCCTATTCTATTCATAAGAATGCTCTAATTTATAGTAGAATTATGATGAGTGACTTGAAATTCCATCTCAGTCCCCATGGTGGGAATCTAACCACATGCTCCAGAATTGTATTTTTATAGTACACAGCCAGAAACAAAGGGAAAAAAGGCAAAGAAATAGGAAGGAAGGGGGAAACTGCAAAGAAAGAGAATGGAAGAAAAATCAAAGAAAAAATAAAGGGAGAAGGGCTTTAGATGTCAGCCTCCTAGTTGTACCAACCTCCCCTCCTCCCTCCACTCTTTCCCATCCCTCCCAATGACTCTCCTCCCTCTTTCTTTTCTGATAGTCTAGGAGTTTTC
>NW_011888791.1:2347799-2350123 GCF_000151845.1 Pteropus vampyrus
TAGAATGGTATATAGAGAATAAACCTATTTGCAGATACCTCTCTTAAGCATTAGGTTGAAACATAAACAGCTGCTGATACTTGACCATTTTTTTATTTACAAAAATGCAATTTCATGATTCATTATTTCAAATGATTCACGATTCAACCTAATATGAGTAGACTCTGACCTGGCAATGAAAAGAGCCCAATTAGAAAATCTTTCCCCATCAAACTGGGCAGCTTGAACGAAAAACAAAATGTAGTATGGCCTCCTCACCCATCCGCCACCACCTTTATATATCTGATTGCTTGCCCCTGGGGAGGGTCACCTCAACTGCTTGGAACAGCTGGCAGTCCAGGCCTATCAGCAGATATTTAACAAAGACACCAATAACAATTCCATTTATTTAGTATAGAACATGGGCCAACCAAAGGGCTAATTGCTTTATATGTATTATCTAATTTAATCCTCAAAAGAGCCACATGAAAACGCTATTACTGTCATCTCTTTACAGATGAAAAACTGAGAGTTAAAGAAGATAAGTCACAGAGTTGGTATAATTCATAACAGTTCATGAGCACATAGGATATCTCCTTTGGAGATTTCCAGCAATTTTTAGGGTGATTAAGGTTCTGCACTGTTCACATATGAACAGAAGGCCACTAAAATTTGAGTGATTATGTTTAAATAGCCTCATATGCATAGACTGCTGGGCCCTAAGAAAATTTAGGGTAAAGTTATTTAAATCATCAGAAAAAGAAAACAAGCAAAAATAAACAAGAGATCTTCCACTATGGAAGGCAAAATGCTGCTGTAAGGAAAGGAGTGGGTGATGAAGTTCATACTGGATGGCTTCAGCCTTCTATGAAAAAGGTGAGAACTGCCACTGAAAGAAGGGGAGGGGCAAACTGGAGGATTACAGAAAGAAAAGGTGATTAGGACGAGCAAAAAAATCCTTTATCTACTTGAACTGCTTTATGCTTTAACAAACGCCCTACGGCTGATCTTCACAAGATTTATTTCAAGGATTTTTATTTCTCTTTTGCAGATGTGGTCACTGAGGTATAGAGTGGATGAAGCATGGGCTTTGAAAACACATATGAGACAAAATAATGCAAATCCAACAGCGTTGTTGGGTAGAGGAAATGAAATAAAGCATCGCACACACTACCGGTCACCCAGAAGAAGCACAGTAGATCTCCATTTCATCCGTTCGTTGGGAAAACTTACATCGCCAGTCAAAAGTTTTATATGTGTAAGCAGCAGATCCAGCCCTCAAACTGAATTGGTGCTCTCTCCATTCCACTGGAGATTTTAAAGAATAAGGGCAGGGTGGGTGTAGGAGTAAGAGAACAGAATCAAAAGAGAAGCTTTTTAAATGGGATCGAAGTATACATACCATGTCATGACCTTTCCCCAGAGATTATGATAGGTCCTGCTTGGAGTGAGGTTAGGGTCAAGGGATACGGGTATATTTTGGATAAAATCCTCCAAACCTTCACCTATCCCCTTCCTCACATAAAAACAACTGCTTGATATTATGGTACCTCTCTAAATAGTCACTATGGGGCATGAGCCAGGGAGCAGGAAAAAAGGAAGGCATTTAGAGATGTCGGAGAATCAGGGTAGTCACATCCCTATTTAACTCAGCATGGGCTATGCAAAAGAAGAGGTTGTAGCAGTAGAGGAGAAATTAAATCCCCCCAAGGATTTGGGATGTGGAGCTGGACGCTATAACTAACAACACTTTGGGATTGGTTGTGTGATGTTCGGCAGGGATGTTTGTGTATATGTGTATCATTAGGAAGGTGTGTGTGTGGGACAGCCTGGCAATCATTCCCCTTTCACTGGGTCCTTTAGGAATCACCTCTCCACATTGGATAAAGCGTGGCGGGAATGTATTCAAGGTCCTTGCCAGCTGAAGCCAAGGTAGGCAATGTGGGCCAACTGGACACTCCCTTCCTGGAATTTGAACCTCCAGTAAAGTGACCAAGAGACCACAAATGGCGCTGGCCCTTTGCCCTAGCAGCAGCTCCCCTGACTCCACTGTTTATGCTCAGAGACCATTTCTCTTGCTCTCTGGTGTTGCTTCAATGCCTGCCTGCCTCCTAAACTTGTTCCACTAAGTTCTTCATTGCTTATGTTAGTTTCTGTTGCTTGCAGTAAAGAACTTGAAATCATTTCTAAATGATCACAAATATCATAATACACAGATAAAGTGTGGTATATGAGACAACATGAAATAAGCGGATCCAGTTTTGGCACAGGACTTGGAGGAGAGAAGGCAGCAACTGGGATGATCTGAAGGTGGTCTAGGCTTGCTAGAAGCCTCAGAATCAAGG
>NW_011888791.1:2350173-2352652 GCF_000151845.1 Pteropus vampyrus
TTTGTGTTCCCTCAAAATTAGTATGTTGGAGCTGTTTGGAGATGGGGCCTTTGAGAATTAATTAGGTTTAGGGAATGTCATGTGGGTGGGACCGTCATGATGAGATTAGTGTTCTTATATAAGAAGAGGAAGAAAGGCCAGAGCTCTCACTCTCGCTCTCCCCTGTATAAGGACAGAACAAGAAGCCAGCCATCTGCAAGCCAGGAATAGAGCCCTCATCAGAGAACCAAATCTGCCAGCATCTTCATCTTGGACTTGCGAACCTCCAGAATTGTGAGAAATAAATTCCTGTTATTTAAGCCACCCAGGCTATGATATTTTGTTACGGCAGTCTGAGCTAATATAATAGGAAAATACATATAATAGATGAAAACTGTATAACATCATACGTGATCAAATGCAAAATAAAACAACAGAATTCCATTTTGTACTCATTAGATTGGTAAAGATTATAAAGTTTGACAATACTGCTATAGCATGAACGTTCACTGCTAATGGGAATCTAAACTGGGGCAAATCCTTTGGAGAGAACTTTGCAATACCTATCAAAATTTTTAATGCACATTTCCTTTGGCCCAGCAGCTCTACTTCTAGTAGTTCACCCTATAGAGATACTCAAAAGTAGTGCATAAAGTTGTGTAAGTTGTGTATGTAGGCTTTTATTGCATAATTTTTTGTAAGAACAAAACTAAAACAATCTGGAAACAACCTAAATGTCCATGAATAGGAGCTTAGTTAAGTAAAACCTAACCAAACAATGGAATACAATTTGTTAACATAGACATATCTACTAAAGTGGACAGCTCTCCAAAATATATTAATTAGGGAAGAAACAAAAACAAGAAGTAGAATGGTATATAGAGAATAAACCTATTTGCAGATACCTCTCTTAAGCATTAGGTTGAAACATAAACAGCTGCTGATACTTGACCATTTTTTTATTTACAAAAATGCAATTTCATGATTCATTATTTCAAATGATTCACGATTCAACCTAATATGAGTAGACTCTGACCTGGCAATGAAAAGAGCCCAATTAGAAAATCTTTCCCCATCAAACTGGGCAGCTTGAACGAAAAACAAAATGTAGTATGGCCTCCTCACCCATCCGCCACCACCTTTATATATCTGATTGCTTGCCCCTGGGGAGGGTCACCTCAACTGCTTGGAACAGCTGGCAGTCCAGGCCTATCAGCAGATATTTAACAAAGACATCAATAACAATTCCATTTATTTAGTATAGAACATGGGCCAACCAAAGGGCTAATTGCTTTATATGTATTATCTAATTTAATCCTCAAAAGAGCCACATGAAAACGCTATTACTGTCATCTCTTTACAGATGAAAAACTGAGAGTTAAAGAAGATAAGTCACAGAGTTGGTATAATTCATAACAGTTCATGAGCACATAGGATATCTCCTTTGGAGATTTCCAGCAATTTTTAGGGTGATTAAGGTTCTGCACTGTTCACATATGAACAGAAGGCCACTAAAATTTGAGTGATTATGTTTAAATAGCCTCATATGCATAGACTGCTGGGCCCTAAGAAAATTTAGGGTAAAGTTATTTAAATCATCAGAAAAAGAAAACAAGCAAAAATAAACAAGAGATCTTCCACTATGGAAGGCAAAATGCTGCTGTAAGGAAAGGAGTGGGTGATGAAGTTCATACTGGATGGCTTCAGCCTTCTATGAAAAAGGTGAGAACTGCCACTGAAAGAAGGGGAGGGGCAAACTGGAGGATTACAGAAAGAAAAGGTGATTAGGACGAGCAAAAAAATCCTTTATCTACTTGAACTGCTTTATGCTTTAACAAACGCCCTACGGCTGATCTTCACAAGATTTATTTCAAGGATTTTTATTTCTCTTTTGCAGATGTGGTCACTGAGGTATAGAGTGGATGAAGCATGGGCTTTGAAAACACATATGAGACAAAATAATGCAAATCCAACAGCGTTGTTGGGTAGAGGAAATGAAATAAAGCATCGCACACACTACCGGTCACCCAGAAGAAGCACAGTAGATCTCCATTTCATCCGTTCGTTGGGAAAACTTACATCGCCAGTCAAAAGTTTTATATGTGTAAGCAGCAGATCCAGCCCTCAAACTGAATTGGTGCTCTCTCCATTCCACTGGAGATTTTAAAGAATAAAGGCAGGGTGGGTGTAGGAGTAAGAGAACAGAATCAAAAGAGAAGCTTTTTAAATGGGATCGAAGTATACATACCATGTCATGACCTTTCCCCAGAGATTATGATAGGTCCTGCTTGGAGTGAGGTTAGGGTCAAGGGATACGGGTATATTTTGGATAAAATCCTCCAAACCTTCACCTATCCCCTTCCTCACATAAAAACAACTGCTTGATATTATGGTACCTCTCTAAATAGTCACTATGGGGCATGAGCCAGGGAGCAGGAAAAAAGGAAGGCATTTAGAGATGTCGGAGAATCAGGGTAGTCACATCCCTATTTAACTCAGC
>NW_011888791.1:2355867-2357638 GCF_000151845.1 Pteropus vampyrus
CAGAATCCCCCACACGGTAACTCATATATAAATGAGTTCTACAACAGCATTTCAGGAACAGCTGACAGGCTGCATTTGCACATAACCATAACAAAGGAGGAATGAGAAGAAGCCAAGGGAGAGATAAGGAAATGTGGAAAGAGAAAGACCAAGTCTTAGCTAAAAGCATGAACCATATAGAGGAAAAAACCATTGACATGCAGCCATCCAAAAGCTAAGCAGGTGGAAATCTGGTTGCCCTACAAATCCCCACTGTGCGTGCAGAATTCTCAGGCTCTCTCTCAATACCTGTGTCCTCTCAGCTGATGAATCCTTATAGTAAATGACCTCAGATACATCAAACTCTACCACATTCATCCCCATATATGGTACCAAATATATACTCTGACCCAAACACTGGATAACAACACAGACATACATACCCTTGTCTTCCTACTCCTAGTCCTCCGTTGTTTCTCCATGTGAGACCCAGGATATCCGCAACACAATCAACCTTACATCTACTTGAGACATGCAGATTCCTGGCTCCTACATCACACCTAGTGAATAAGAACCTCTGAGGTGGGGCCCAGGAATCACTGGCCACTGGATATCTCTAGGTGGGGCCCAAAAAGGAAAGCACTCAACCGAGCTACCCTCCAGGCTTTGGACTTCCACCTCATGCTGCTACTCCCTTAAAACCAAAATGCTCTAGCCACATTATTTTATTACTCTTGAATTCCTTGCTTTTTGACCTACCCCTCCACTTCTGCCATTCAAGTTGAGGCCAAATCAGAGTTTATTATGAGACAGGAAAACATTCACAGAATGATACATGCCTAACAAGGGATAGACACTAAGCAGACTCCATTCGAAATGTACTTTTATAGCAGCAACCAGGAACTGTAGAAAGATGAAAGGAGAGGGAGGGAAAGACTCATGGGAAATCCTGGACTGGGCCCTGCGTTCCGGTCCTGAGTCTGCTGTTACTCACTTCGTGATTTGGGGAAGTCGGTCTGTGGCTCTGGACTTCAGTTTCCATATCAGTAACACAAGCCGGTTGGGCTTGATGAGGACCAGGGTCCCTTCCAGTGCTAACAGGCTCTGATTTTTCCTGGAAGAGTGCTTACATTCCTTGCCACGTACTGATTCCCTTCTAGAACCTCAACAGAGAGAGGCAATCCCACAGGTTGTGCCCAAGGTTGCCCACCGCCAGCAAAGAGCAAGCTTTAAAACACAGAAGATCTCCCCTAAATATAGTGCAAAGAAGGCCCAGATGTGTGGCCACGATATTCAAAGGCGGCGCCCGGCCAAAATGATGAAATGAGGTAAATATTTGGATGTGATCTGCATAATCGGAAACACTGCCACTTCTGAAATTGACCCGATTCTTTCATCACCAGCCACATGGAAACCTTCCTCGGTTATAACTAGCAAATAACGCAGAGCATGTGCCTGGGTACCGAGTCTGCCCCGTGTTGCTGCACAGTTACTCAGGAAACAGAAACAGATGTCTCTGTGTGCAATGCCTGGGTGTGTGTGTCCTTTTGTTCGGTGGCTAGTATATTTGGCCTCATGCTCTCAACAGCAATTGCCTATCTGCAACCTAAGCCAACCAGGACAGTCAAAATAATGAGTAATTCACACAATAAAGAGAGTGCCGGCTTCTGGACCCAGAGGTTAACTTGGGGAACGGCAACCTTCCAGCAGAGAATTCTGCCTGGTAATTTGGCCACCTGCCTCTGGGTCAACATCTAGCACTCCCCAGGAAGCAGCTGGAACCAGCAGGCTC
>NW_011888791.1:2357688-2362604 GCF_000151845.1 Pteropus vampyrus
AGCCGGTTGGGCTTGATGAGGACCAGGGTCCCTTCCAGTGCTAACAGGCTCTGATTTTTCCTGGAAGAGTGCTTACATTCCTTGCCACGTACTGATTCCCTTCTAGAACCTCAACAGAGAGAGGCAATCCCACAGGTTGTGCCCAAGGTTGCCCACCGCCAGCAAAGAGCAAGCTTTAAAACACAGAAGATCTCCCCTAAATATAGTGCAAAGAAGGCCCAGATGTGTGGCCACGATATTCAAAGGCGGCGCCCGGCCAAAATGATGAAATGAGGTAAATATTTGGATGTGATCTGCATAATCGGAAACACTGCCACTTCTGAAATTGACCCGATTCTTTCATCACCAGCCACATGGAAACCTTCCTCGGTTATAACTAGCAAATAACGCAGAGCATGTGCCTGGGTACCGAGTCTGCCCTGTGTTGCTGCACAGTTACTCAGGAAACAGAAACAGATGTCTCTGTGTGCAATGCCTGGGTGTGTGTGTCCTTTTGTTCGGTGGCTAGTATATTTGGCCTCATGCTCTCAACAGCAATTGCCTATCTGCAACCTAAGCCAACCAGGACAGTCAAAATAATGAGTAATTCACACAATAAAGAGAGTGCCGGCTTCTGGACCCAGAGGTTAACTTGGGGAACGGCAACCTTCCAGCAGAGAATTCTGCCTGGTAATTTGGCCACCTGCCTCTGGGTCAACATCTAGCACTCCCCAGGAAGCAGCTGGAACCAGCAGGCTCTTGAAAGATAGGCAATTCAACAGCCTGTCCCTGAAATGGGTCAGCATCTAGCACACAGTAGGTCTTCTATAAATATGTTGCTGAATGAATGAGGCTGCACTTGAGATGGGATCCTACCTAGATTTCCTGCTTCAATCTTTTTCTTGCCCACTCAGGCCTCTCCATGCTACCAAAACTATTTTTTTGAAATCTAGCCCTACTGTATTACTCTCTTGCTTACCCATGTCTCTTGAGTTCTCGCTCTCCCAAAGATGAGATCCAAACTTATTCTTTGCCGTAGCATTCTAAGCCTTTCGTAATCTGGCTTCACCCTTCTTTTCTGGCTTCAACTCTACCAGTGCTCTGCGCCTACCCACGATGCTCAGACCATGCATGATGGAGGATGTGTCCTTTCTCCCTTTCTGCCTACTCTGTGCTGCTCTCTTAACTCCAATGTTCTCTCCCTTCTCCCCTTCTCTTCTGTCTATGAACTTCTAACTCAGCTCCTAAGGTCTTTCCTGTCCAGCTAAGATGGTCTCTCTCAAGCTCCCAGGCCATTATGCACATCCCTCTCCACAGCACCTACCACCTGGCACTATAATTATCTATGAACACAAACATCTCCCCAACAACAGTGTGAGCTCCCCAAGGCAGGGATTATGCCTTATTTATCTTTGTGTTCCATCTAATCTTACTAACAGCACCTCATACAGAATCTGTCACCTGGCAGGCCCTCAGGAAATATTTGATGGATGGATGAATAGCACATGGATGAATGAATGACAAATGTACCAACTGCTTGGTTTCCTGCCCGTTTGCTCTGTGAAATGTCAAAAACCTCCTCTCTCTATAGCAATACATGTCATGGCTATTCAGCCACTTGGCTGGTAGAAGCATCTCTGATGCTTCTACTGTTATCCTTGCTCCATGTACCTAAAGGACAAGAAGCTGACAATGAAAATGACAGTTCTCCTGACTTTTCAAAGTAATGCACTTGGCGTTTCATGCCCTATCTCCTGCTTGCTGAAACTTTCTCTCTCCTTGACTCCGGAACACCACCCTGTCATGATTTGCCACCTAAACTTCTTGCTGCCGTTTCGTTCTCCTCTCTGCGGACTTCCCCTCTTTTATCTGCTCCTCAAATGTTACGGTTCCATTCAGGGTCTTCCAAATTTATCCAAAACTTTTTACAGGGTAATACTGTAGCATCAGCAATAATCTTCATGTTGGTGTCTCTCTCACTCATGGGTAGCCCTAAACTTCTCCCAAGCACCAGATTTACATTCTCAGTAGTTAACTAGACATATCCACCAAGATGGGGCATGGGATTTTCATACATAATATGTCGCCTAACAAGGACCTGGTTCCATCCTCTGAACTCTCAATTTTCTGGTTCTTTGAGAAGTGGTCCCATCTTCTGCTCCCCTCCTCCAACTGGACACAAAATTCTGCCAGTTTTACCTCAGAAATATCTCTAGACTCTGTTCCCTTTTCTCCATTCTCATGGCTCATGGTTAGATCAAGGCCTTAGCTCCATCTGCTCTTATCTGGTCTCTATCCATTGAATCCCTCTTTCTCCCACTTCCAGAATTACATTCTTAAAAATCTCATTATCCAAGTTCTGTGTTTATTGACTTCTTTGAGCTCCCCTTTGTCTCCAAGACTAAATCCAGTCCCCCAGCCCGGCTCACTAAGCCCTCCACTCTTTGGCTTCTACCTAGTCCTGCAGCTTCCCCTGTCAGCATTTTCCTATTCTTAACTTCTCCCTCACCCACACCAAGACTTTACACCACCCTGTGCCTCTGACAACCCATGTCACTGGCCTTGAAAACTCTCCCTCATCCCCAGCTTACCTCACCTGGTAAATTCCTGCTCATCCTTCAAGACTTACTGAATGTTATAGAGCAGCAGTCCCCAACATTTTGGCACTAGGGACCAATGCTCCAATGGGAATCTAATGCCTGATGATCTGAGGTGGAGCTGAGATGGTGACGCTACTAGCGCTGGGGGGTGGCTGCAAATACAGATGAAGCTGCACTCACTGGCCCACTGCTTACCTCCCTCTGTGTGGCCTGGTTCCTAACAGGTCACACGGACCGTATCGGTCTATGGCCTAGGGGTTGGGGACCCCTGTTATAGAGTACCCAACTCCCCAGACAAGGACAGTTGTTCTGTCCTTTCGGCATCCACAGCATTTTGAGCACACTTCACTATGTTCTGTTATAATTTCTGTTTTTATGTGTCTCATATCCCAAGTTGTGAAACAAAACCAGGCATAAATTCCTTATGTTAATTTTAAATAAGAGTAAGTACAAACTAGAAACTAAAAAAAAAAAAAAAATTCAAATTAACAATATTGATTTCATGTGATGGATGGCTAATAGCATTAAATAACATCGTTGAGTGTGACCATAGGAGGAATGTAAGTGTTTGAAGTTTCACTCATTGGCTAGATTCTTTTGAATCTGAGCACAATAAACCATCATTTGAGTTGTTATTGTTTCCTTTTGAAAAAGAAACTTGTTTTAAACCACCAATCCATTATACTGAAGGGCCAATCTTTAAGGCTGAAAAAAATTTAAATGCTTCTTAATGAAAAAACTTCACTCCTACATACAACTGTACTAACAAGCTAGTGTGAGCTGGACCACAAAAGACGGAACCTGGCAAAACAGCTGAAGGTGGACATGGTTTTGACCTCTACAGCACAGGGACTTAGGAGGTTGGTACCCTGCATGGTATCTCGATATCTCCACCCTTTTATGGATTCAAAAATTTTAAAATCTTTTTTCTCTAAAATTCAGTTAATAAACTATCTCAGATCATCTAGAATAGACTTATGTTAATATTCTTAGATTATCATCAAAACGAGAATTCTAAATTAAAAAAAAAATCTAAGTTACAGACCACCAAGAATATACTCAAGATTCCGGGGACTTATGGGTCCTCAGCTTACAAAACACTGTTTTAATTTTAAATAAAAATTCCAGATGAGGCTCAGAGTCAGGATTTGCCCCCAGGTTGGGCTGATTCCAAATGTGACTCTTTGCCCCATGGTGCTTAATTTTTTAGAATACTGGGTACCAAAGGGCTTTGCAGACCATAAAGTCAGTTTAGAGGCTGGTTATTATTATTTATATATGTAAAAAATTGTTTAGAAAAGGAACTGGCATATTTTAGGAAATGCCCTCTCTTGCACAATACAATGTCTCTTTAAGGAGATAATAATTCTTTCGGTTCTTCCCATACGTTTAAAAGATTATAACTCAAACTTGATATTATTTGACTGAGGAGGTAAAAAATATTATTTATATGCTTCGTGGGAGCAGGTCACGGCGATAGGTAAGTAGAAAACCTAGGCCTCTTCAACAAGGGAAAACATGCTGATGATCAGGGGCCCAGGTACAAATGCAACAGAAAAACTGCTTACTCAGAAGTACCCTTGAGCCGCCATCCCAGGATGAGGTGCAACAATCTGAGCTGCAAACAAATTTTCAACTGTATCATTTCCAAAGTCCATTTAAATTCTCTGGTGTCTTTTCTGAGATCCTTCCAATCATATCTATTTCCCCATGTTTAAATAGCACGTCTTTGATTCCTGAAGAAAGAGGGGCAATTAATGTATACTAAGCCCCTACCAAGTGCCAGGTACTTCACTAACTTACTTGACCTAATCTTCAAAGCTGGCCCCCCCTTAACAATCAGACCTTAATCCAAATGTCACCTCCTCAAAGAGATGTGCCTGGCCACACCTTTTAAAGCAGAAAATGCACATGGGCACATACGTACACACATACACACACACTGTCACTTTGCCCTGTTCCATTTTCCTCATAGCAGTTATTACGGGCTGAAATGCTCTTATTTGCTTACTTGTTTATAGTCTGTTAGTCTGTTGCTCCCATCTGGAATAAGAGTTCCACACAATATGAGAGGATCTTGTGTCTCTTATCTAGTCCCAGCCCCTATAACGGAGCCTGGCACATAGTAGGTGCTCAATGGTTGTCGAACGAACACACCCTACCAGGTAGGGAGTATCCCAATGTTATAACCAAGAAGCTGATACTATCTGCCTAAGGTTAGGCTGCTAGGAAGTGATACAGTCAGAATTCAAACTCAGATCTACCTACTCCAGGAGCCGAGATGACCACAACCTAGCCTTCTCTCACCAGAGTTGTTAGAAGTGCACCAAGGGAGAT
>NW_011888791.1:2362654-2374017 GCF_000151845.1 Pteropus vampyrus
ATGCTGATGATCAGGGGCCCAGGTACAAATGCAACAGAAAAACTGCTTACTCAGAAGTACCCTTGAGCCGCCATCCCAGGATGAGGTGCAACAATCTGAGCTGCAAACAAATTTTCAACTGTATCATTTCCAAAGTCCATTTAAATTCTCTGGTGTCTTTTCTGAGATCCTTCCAATCATATCTATTTCCCCATGTTTAAATAGCACGTCTTTGATTCCTGAAGAAAGAGGGGCAATTAATGTATACTAAGCCCCTACCAAGTGCCAGGTACTTCACTAACTTACTTGACCTAATCTTCAAAGCTGGCCCCCCCTTAACAATCAGACCTTAATCCAAATGTCACCTCCTCAAAGAGATGTGCCTGGCCACACCTTTTAAAGCAGAAAATGCACATGGGCACATACGTACACACATACACACACACTGTCACTTTGCCCTGTTCCATTTTCCTCATAGCAGTTATTACGGGCTGAAATGCTCTTATTTGCTTACTTGTTTATAGTCTGTTAGTCTGTTGCTCCCATCTGGAATAAGAGTTCCACACAATATGAGAGGATCTTGTGTCTCTTATCTAGTCCCAGCCCCTATAACGGAGCCTGGCACATAGTAGGTGCTCAATGGTTGTCGAACGAACACACCCTACCAGGTAGGGAGTATCCCAATGTTATAACCAAGAAGCTGATACTATCTGCCTAAGGTTAGGCTGCTAGGAAGTGATACAGTCAGAATTCAAACTCAGATCTACCTACTCCAGGAGCCGAGATGACCACAACCTAGCCTTCTCTCACCAGAGTTGTTAGAAGTGCACCAAGGGAGATCGAACATCTCAGAAGAAACCTGTGGCATCTTCCCAAACTATCAATTTCCTCAACAGCTTAAAAAAAGAAAGTTGTGTATATGTGAATTTTGTCCTAATGTTAAGTTCACATCCTGTTTAAAAATTAAAAGATATAAAATTAAAGTTGTATTTGGAGACAGAATGTCACATTGCTATGAATGTTTAGAGAAAAGAGTAGACCTCAAGGAAATTGTGAACCTCCAGCAGGCTACTGTGGGCTACCCCAAAGGCTGGATGTTTACGTGGCTCTGTGTGTGTGTGTATGCTCATACTCTTGCTGGTGGGACATTTGGGGGAAGACATTTGGGAAGCCCTGAACTACACTGGCCACCACGTAAAAGTGTTGGGGTCGAAGTGACTTAGCAGAGAGAAAAATACCCAAGGGACGACCACCCTAAACGATGATCTTCAAAGGCCACGAAAGGTATTTCCACAGAGAGAAAAGTCAACAGACCTCAGCTCAAGGGGTTTGGAGGAGAAGGTAAAAAGCACAGACATTATTAAAAACCGACTCTGTTTCCAGGGGCGGTTGCAAAGTTTCCTTCCCAGAGTAGTTCAAAATAGAACAGATTCGTCTTTCTGGGGTGGTATAGGTGTGGTCTTGCCTGAAAGAGAAAATCTCTGGAAATTACTTCCATCTCGAAGTCTCTGTGGTCTAGACCACCAGCGGCAGCCAGATTGGGAGCTCTCCCCGCTGTTCCTGAGATGATAAAAAAAAGGCCCCTCTTAACTGCTTAATCTGAAGCTTCTGCCCCAGACAGTCACAGAAGAGGGTGCCCATCCCACGGAAGTGAGCTGCTCCTGCCTGCCAGGTGAACAGGAACACTTACCTGCCCGTGTGGATGTGGGTCATGTGTACAGCAGAGAAGGGGCCCCTCTCTGCAGCACTCACAGGCTTCCCCAAACATTTAAAGTCTCCCTGGCTCTGAACCAAGAATCCCTCTCAGAGCCAACAGCTTACAGCCCATTAAAGACCCTGTGCAAATGCAAACACTCTTTCCATTAGACTAGGAAGAAACAAGAACCACGTCTTGGGACCAGGCTAGCAGTTGTTGAAACTAGACTAGGGGCTGAAGTCCCCGAAGAGGAAATATCACTGTATTAAAAACCACAGCTATGTCCAATGCTCACAGTCAATTACACGGGAGACCAAAGGTGCCGCTGGAAGCGCTACGAGGGAAAGCAGAGCCCGCCACACTCGGGGCAGTGCTGGTTTGGGGAAACCAGCAGCACCGCTGGATTTTCGAGCTGCTTGAGGCTTGTGTGTTTACTGGTGAGAAGACTACATTAGTACCTGCATTAAGTCATTTAATCCACACCACAAGACTGCGAGATCAGCATCATTCTCATTTACCCAAAAGAGAGGCACTAATTGGTTAGAATCCCAGATGCTGACTGGGCCACACTTATTGGTGAGCAGACATACCACTCTGAAAGCCTCCATCTTTCTCGCCCTTGCTTCTACTCCGCGGAGCCCACCACCTCTTTCTTTACAACCACTTGAGAGTGTTGGCCACTGCTTTGGGCTTAAGTAAGACAGAGGCTCCATTTAGGCCTCAAGTCCAAGCTATATAATACACTCGAGCTTTGTCGGAATTCTGCACGGGGAGTCACTAGGCACTGACCCAGATAAAGTGTTTTCCGGCACTTTATTCACAACATAAATCTTTATACTGTGAATTGGATGTAATAGAAATGATTAAAAATGAGCACAACCACCATCACATGGGTATTGGTCCTATGAGATTCCCGTGAGAAGGCAGCCTGGGGCACGGGAGAAGCCACCATGCACACAGCACAGCACATGCACTAACGTGGCATCTCATTCTGTTGCTGGTGGCCGAGAATGGAGCTGCACTTTTCATTTTGTGCTCCCCATGCCGACATCTTATTTCAATTCTCTACTTTATTGATTATAACAACGGATTATGATGACAGTTCCTATAAATTCTATCAAAATATACTTTGTAGCTATTAAAAACTTTATTAATTACATTCTTACAGAAAAAATGATTTTGTTATTGCAAGTATAAAACTCTTGAACACAACACTATGTTTCCTTCAGAACATTGGCTTTGATTACTTAATGTTTAGCATATGATCTCTCAGGAATATAACTAAGCATTATAAGGAGACACATTACACTTTGTTTCCCATATGTTACTGTCACAGAATTTCTCTCCCTTGGGGATCCCACAGGCAGGATTCAGGCATCTCAGGGTCTCTCTGGCCATTCAGAAACATGACAAGCTCACCAGAACATAGCGCTGACATCATACATGATGTGCTCTAAGTCACACAGCCAGTGCAAGAAGACAGAGCCGGGACACAGCCTAGGATTATTCCCACTCTATCCACCACGCCTGCCCCCAGTCAGCCTGACATCCAAGGCTGGAGAGCCTGGAGACCAGCCTGTCTGAGATGTCAGGGACTCAGCAAGCAACAGGCCGATGTGAAGAGTGATGAGGTTTCTGGCTGAAAGAACAGCCACAGGAATGAAAGAGATGCACGCTGGGCCCAGGAGTGGGGAGGGAGTTCTGAAAAATGTCCTCAGTCACCACAACAGGAGTCGCCTCTGAAACTCCCTAGCGAAGGAGGAACCTTGGGAAGGTTCTGCTGCAGCGGGTTCTAGAACAATGGCTCTCAACTGGGGGCAATTTTGCCCACCAGGGGGCATTAGATAATGCCAGCAGACATTTTTGCTGGTCACAGCTGAGGGTGTGGGGGATGCTACTGGTATCTAGTGGGTAGAGTCCAGCTATACTGCCAACGTGCTACAATGCATGATATCGTCATCCCTGGTCCCTTTCGCCCCCCGCACAGTTATCTGGCCCCAAATGTCAATAGTGCTGATGGTAAGAACTTTCCTCTAGAGTAAGCAAGGAGTTTCCTTGACACTCCGCAGCCTTTTTCCCTGCATAGCCTCATTACTGGTACATGCAGAGCAAAGGAATCCAGCTCCCAGTCACCAAAGGAAGAAAAGGGCACACAATTAGAGGGAGCAATGGTCCAAAAAGAAATGGTCTAAAGGGAATAGGAATGTAGGAGTGTATATGTGGGGACCTCCAGCTGTACCCCTGGCCTGGAGCATAGAGCTTGAGTAGGCCATCTTGGTTCATGGCTGGTGGATGTTAATATGGGCTATTTTTAAACAAGGTTGCTAATAAAATGGCACATCAGGGGATTCCCAGTGAATCTATTAATAGAGAAACTTCTTATGCCAGTTGATTAAACTTGACACTACTAAGGTTAAATTGGGAACACTGTCACTTTGCCGTGTTCCATTTTCCTCATAGCAGTTATTACGGGCTGAAATGCTCTTATTTGCTTACTTGTTTATAGTCTGTTAGTCTGTTGCTCCCATCTGGAATAAGAGTTCCACACAATATGAGAGGATCTTGTGTCTCTTATCTAGTCCCAGCCCCTATAACGGAGTCTGGCACATAGTAGGTGCTCAATGGTTGTCGAACGAACACACCCTACCAGGTAGGGAGTATCCCAATGTTATAACCAAGAAGCTGATACTATCTGCCTAAGGTTAGGCTGCTAGGAAGTGATACAGTCAGAATTCAAACTCAGATCTACCTACTCCAGGAGCCGAGATGACCACAACCTAGCCTTCTCTCACCAGAGTTGTTAGAAGTGCACCAAGGGAGATTGAACATCTCAGAAGAAACCTGTGGCATCTTCCCAAACTATCAATTTCCTCAACAGCTTAAAAAAAGAAAGTTGTGTATATGTGAATTTTGTCCTAATGTTAAGTTCACATCCTGTTTAAAAATTAAAAGATATAAAATTAAAGTTGTATTTGGAGACAGAATGTCACATTGCTATGAATGTTTAGAGAAAAGAGTAGACCTCAAGGAAATTGTGAACCTCCAGCAGGCTACTGTGGGCTACCCCAAAGGCTGGATGTTTACGTGGCTCTGTGTGTGTGTGTATGCTCATACTCTTGCTGGTGGGACATTTAGGGGAAGACATTTGGGAAGCCCTGAACTACACTGGCCACCACGTAAAAGTGTTGGGGTCGAAGTGACTTAGCAGAGAGAAAAGCACCCAAGGGACGACCACCCTAAACGATGATCTTCAAAGGCCACGAAAGGTATTTCCACAGAGAGAAAAGTCAACAGACCTCAGCTCAAGGGGTTTGGAGGAGAAGGTAAAAAGCACAGACATTATTAAAAACCGACTCTGTTTCCAGGGGCGGTTGCAAAGTTTCCTTCCCAGAGTAGTTCAAAATAGAACAGATTCGTCTTTCTGGGGTGGTATAGGTGTGGTCTTGCCTGAAAGAGAAAATCTCTGGAAATTACTTCCATCTCGAAGTCTCTGTGGTCTAGACCACCAGCGGCAGCCAGATTGGGAGCTCTCCCCGCTGTTCCTGAGATGATAAAAAAAAGGCCCCTCTTAACTGCTTAATCTGAAGCTTCTGCCCCAGACAGTCACAGAAGAGGGTGCCCATCCCACGGAAGTGAGCTGCTCCTGCCTGCCAGGTGAACAGGAACACTTACCTGCCCGTGTGGATGTGGGTCATGTGTACAGCAGAGAAGGGGCCCCTCTCTGCAGCACTCACAGGCTTCCCCAAACATTTAAAGTCTCCCTGGCTCTGAACCAAGAATCCCTCTCAGAGCCAACAGCTTACAGCCCATTAAAGACCCTGTGCAAATGCAAACACTCTTTCCATTAGACTAGGAAGAAACAAGAACCACGTCTTGGGACCAGGCTAGCAGTTGTTGAAACTAGACTAGGGGCTGAAGTCCCCAAAGAGGAAATATCACTGTATTAAAAACCACAGCTATGTCCAGTGCTCACAGTCAATTACACGGGAGACCAAAGGTGCCGCTGGAAGCGCTACGAGGGAAAGCAGAGCCCGCCACACTCGGGGCAGTGCTGGTTTGGGGAAACCAGCAGCACCGCTGGATTTTCGAGCTGCTTGAGGCTTGAGAGCTGGTGTGTTTACTGGTGAGAAGACTACATTAGTACCTGCATTAAGTCATTTAATCCACACCACAAGACTGCGAGATCAGCATCATTCTCATTTACCCAAAAGAGAGGCACTAATTGGTTAGAATCCCAGATGCTGACTGGGCCACACTTATTGGTGAGCAGACATACCACTCTGAAAGCCTCCATCTTTCTCGCCCTTGCTTCTACTCCGCGGAGCCCACCACCTCTTTCTTTACAACCACTTGAGAGTGTTGGCCACTGCTTTGGGCTTAAGTAAGACAGAGGCTCCATTTAGGCCTCAAGTCCAAGCTATATAATACACTTGAGCTTTGTCGGAATTCTGCATGGGGAGTCACTAGGCACTGACCCAGATAAAGTGTTTTCCGGCACTTTATTCACAACATAAATCTTTATACTGTGAATTGGATGTAATAGAAATGATTAAAAATGAGCACAACCACCATCACATGGGTATTGGTCCTATGAGATTCCCGTGAGAAGGCAGCCTGGGGCACGGGAGAAGCCACCATGCACACAGCACAGCACGTGCACTAACGTGGCATCTCATTCTGTTGCTGGTGGCCGAGAATGGAGCTGCACTTTTCATTTTGTGCTCCCCATGCCGACATCTTATTTCAATTCTCTACTTTATTGATTATAACAACGGATTATGATGACAGTTCCTATAAATTCTATCAAAATATACTTTGTAGCTATTAAAAACTTTATTAATTACATTCTTACAGAAAAAATGATTTTGTTATTGCAAGTATAAAACTCTTGAACACAACACTATGTTTCCTTCAGAACATTGGCTTTGATTACTTAATGTTTAGCATATGACCTCTCAGGAATATAACTAAGCATTATAAGGAGACACATTACACTTTGTATCCCATATGTTACTGTCACAGAATTTCTCTCCCTTGGGGATCCCACAGGCAGGATTCAGGCATCTCAGGGTCTCTCTGGCCATTCAGAAACATGACAAGCTCACCAGAACATAGCGCTGACATCATACATGATGTGCTCTAAGTCACACAGCCAGTGCAAGAAGACAGAGCCGGGACACAGCCTAGGATTATTCCCACTCTATCCACCACGCCTGCCCCCAGTCAGCCTGACATCCAAGGCTGGAGAGCCTGGAGACCAGCCTGTCTGAGACGACAGGGACTCAGCAAGCAACAGGCCGATGTGAAGAGTGATGAGGTTTCTGGCTGAAAGAACAGCCACAGGAATGAAAGAGATGCACGCTGGGCCCAGGAGTGGGGAGGGAGTTCTGAAAAATGTCCTCAGTCACCACAACAGGAGTCGCCTCTGAAACTCCCTAGCGAAGGAGGAACCTTGGGAAGGTTCTGCTGCAGCGGGTTCTAGAACAATGGCTCTCAACTGGGGACAATTTTGCCCACCAGGGGGCATTAGATAATGCCAGCAGACATTTTTGCTGGTCACAACTGAGGGTGTGGGGGATGCTACTGGTATCTAGTGGGTAGAGGCCAGCTATACTGCTAACGTGCTACAATGCATGATATCGTCATCCCTGGTCCCTTTCGCCCCCCGCACAGTTATCTGGCCCCAAATGTCAATAGTGCTGATGGTAAGAACTTTCCTCTAGAGTAAGCAAGGAGTTTCCTTGACACTCCACAGCCTTTTTCCCTGCATAGCCTCATTACTGGTACATGCAGAGCAAAGGAATCCAGCTCCCAGTCACCAAAGGAAGAAAAGGGCACACAATTAGAGGGAGCAATGGTCCAAAAAGAAATGGTCTAAAGGGAATAGGAATGTAGGAGTGTATATGTGGGGACCTCCAGCTGTACCCCTGGCCTGGAGCATAGAGCTTGAGTAGGCCATCTTGGTTCATGGCTGGTGGATGTTAATATGGGCTATTTTTAAACAAGGTTGCTAATAAAATGGCACATCAGGGGATTCCCAGTGAATCTATTAATAGAGAAACTTCTTATGCCAGTTGATTAAACTTGACACTACTAAGGTTAAATTGGGAAGATACTTGGACTGGAGTTGTTCGATTGGGATGGAAAGAAGTGCTGCTCTGATTCATTACATGGTTGAGGTAGGGCCCTTGCAATGATTGGGCGAGATCCCAATCCACTTCGGTGGATGGTGCTATGCCCCTACATGCGTGGCTGAAAGAATTAACTCTACCTAGAGCTGACACATCTCAGTTGCTCTTCTTGGGTTCCAGGGATACCTGGCCAGATAGAAGAGGTAGGCTATGCAAGGTTAACAAGCTCCTTATCCTGGATTTGAGCATCCTTCTGACCTATACTGCCCTCCAGGCCCAAAGCTACACTTGTGACTCAAAGACATCTGTGATTTATATCCGTCCAACCACCTGGGCAAAGTGAAACAATTATCTAGCTGGGGGGAGGAGAGAGGGAGAGGGGTGATGGGTTACCCCTAAATACCCTCCTAGCTTAACATGCAAGAATCTCAGTGTTCTGGATATAGGTCCATGGGAGACTGACCTCAAAGAAATAGGGCAGAGACACCCACTGCGAGAAGCTAGGTGAAGGGGGCAGCATTTGGGTAGCCCAGCCTTCCTGTGCCAGCCCTGGGCATGCTTTGTTGGCCTTTCTTGTCCCTGCTTTGATCTCTTTCCCCCCACCACATCCTCCAGCTCCTAAGTTATACACACATACATTCCTCCAGATGCCCTCACCTTCGTGACATCAACCCCCTCGACCTCTGTACCTCAGCCTCCTAAAAGTGCCAAACACACATAAGGCCATACCTCCAAGCTCCTCCCCATCCCCCATTTCCATGAGACTTTGTAGAGGACAGACAGGCAGCAGGTGTGCAGCAAGACTTCAAGGCAGATAAACACAGTCCTGCAGCCCTTGGTTCCTCAGAATACCAGGGGCCAGCCCACACAGCCTATGGTGCATCCAGCTCGTCTGTGCTGTATTAACCTTCAGAGCTGTCTGGTGACCCTTTTTTCTTCCAAGAAGCACACCCTATGCTTTCCAGCGGTGTGGTCAATGAGAACACCAACAACCAACAGAAGGGGGCTCTGGTCTCTGTCTGAACTTGGGGAAGAAAAATGAAAGCGAGTGCTTTGGAACATCTGAGCCAAAAAACACATTAAAGAATGAGAAGTTCTAGAAATAGGAGATTCTTTTTAGTACTGGAAAGCCACACGAGGCAGCAGAAATCAGGCGTGGAAGACTGAACAGCTCAAACCACTGAAAGAAGGATGTCGCTCCCAAGGAAGGCAGGTTTGCCTGAGTCTGGCAGGAAGACGCCTGCCCCAGCCTCTGAAACTGCCTTTCATGCTCTTCATTCTCTTACTTGTCATGCTGAGTTATAACCATAATCAAGGGAGCACCGTTACGCTCCAGGGGCTGTGTGCATGTTGTACATGCATCACTTCCGATTTCTGGAAACGTCCCAGCAACACAGGCAGCCTGGGAGCAGGCATCAGTGCACCCGTTCCATAAATGAAGAAATAGAAGCTCGGAGAGTAACCATCTTGGGTTAAGTGGACAAGCTACGTCTCAACTTGTGTCCGCGTCAGGAAGGTTTTCTGGACTTTTCAAGAGAAGGAACTTGTCTTTATCCATCCCCTGCACCGAATGCAAGGCCAAGAAAATGGGAGGTACCTAATGAATGTGTGGTGGGTTGAACCGAGCTCTCCTAAGTTCATGTAGGAACACTAGTCTTGATCTCCCTGACATGCACAGTGGTCTTGACAGCTCCCTTGGAACCAACTTCTCCATTACGCCATCCTTATTCTTCTTCCTGCTTCTCTGACAGTGACTTCTGCTGCCACTCCTCACTGTCCTTCCTCCAAAATCCCCAACTAGCATAAGATGTTTTTTCTTTTCTGTGTTCCTGTTCATCCATACTCACCGCTTGTCTAGAATGAGTCAGACAATGTGACTGATAATAGTTACCTGGAATTTCTGCCAATTCCTTGACATCCACATTTCTGAAACTCGTCTCAATACCTTCTCCCTTCACCCCCTCAAGATCACCTCCTCTTTGTGACACTTGGGGTCTGGTGGCTGTGCTGCCTCTCCCCCAACATCCAAGGCTACAAAATGGAGTTATTATTTTTCTCTGAGTCTTCTTTACCCTTCAAATCTGGTCAGTTAACAATTCTTCTTGGTTCTTCTAATCATCTCTCCCATCTGACCCTTCCTTTCAATTTGATTATAACTCCCCTAATTTTAATCCCAAATTTATATTAAAAATCCCCACCTACTTCAGCTTGGGCTTTGAAAGAAGGTAGTCTCAAGTTCAAATGCCGGTTCTGTCATTTACAAGCTCTGTGGCTCTGGGTGGGCAATTCAACATGGATAAGCCTTAGTTTTTCCTCCTGGGTTAACTGCACTCACTTTGTAGGGTTGTTGAGAAAGATAGAAATCATATGTGTACAATATCTAGAAGATGTTGAATAATTGGCAGCTATTATTATTGTTGCTATTATTATTATTACCAGCTGGTTTCCCTGCCACCAGATTCTCCCCACCCCATTCACCCTACAGACACTCCAGTTGACAAGATAAATGTCCTCTCTACCTACCTCCATCAATTGGATAATTCCCAATTCTGCCTTCCCAAGCTACTCCGGATCCTAGCAGAGGTTGTCCTTCACTGAACTCAATAATCTCAGTTGTCTTTTTAACTTTTGGAGTGGAAAACTATATTTGCATATACATATCTAAAGGTTTTAACATTTCTTAGCATCTCCCATGGTCTGAGTACCATTGGATATTCACAAACATTGCTTTTCCACCTTCTATAATGATGAATGCAACACCTTTGCACATAAAAGTAGTCAATAAATATTTGCTAATGGAAGAAAACGGTCCTCAGCGAGAGCGTGGATGGCACGTCCCACACTGTGAAGGCACAGACCCAGTCCCACCCTGGGCTCCTGTGTGCCAGGCTGTTTCATTCTTCTTCCTGCTCCTATGGGAGCCACCAGCTCTCCCCAAAGCAGCTTCTCTAGTTGGGCTTCCAGGTTTAACAGCCACAAGGAGATAACACCTACGGTTTTCATGCCTCTACAGCGAAGCCACTGAAGTAAGTCTTATGATCAAACGGTGCAAGTGTGAAGCCCTGAAGTGGATGCCACCGAAGACCAGGAACTGCTGGTGGCCAGAGGGCAGAAGTACGCATGTATTCTGAGGCGCCAAAAAGCGGATACAGCCTTGGACTGGTAGGATCTAAATGGGCTTGTGGGAGCCTCTCGCAACAGGGCTTACATTTAGGGTAGAGCCTTGGTTTCAGTGAGAAAATGAGTGACAATCAGGAACCGGCCCCAGCAGGGCAACAGACCACCAGATGGGGTCATAGAGAAACTACCCTTACACTCCAACAGGTGCCAGAGGGGCTAAATTCATCCCCTGGGCCCAGAGTGTTGAAGTAGCAGACTAATTCCAGAGCCTTCCACACTGCCCTTAGCAAGACCTGGGTGGGCTGTGCTTCTCGGTGACAGATCACCACTACTGCTGGTAGCTGGCTGGGGCTAAGCCAGGGGAGGTAACTTCTACTCAGCAGCAAGAGAAGCAACCTGAGCTTGTGGAAAAGGGATTTGGGTATCATGTTCTATCA
>NW_011888791.1:2374067-2379655 GCF_000151845.1 Pteropus vampyrus
AGTCAATAAATATTTGCTAATGGAAGAAAACGGTCCTCAGCGAGAGCGTGGATGGCACGTCCCACACTGTGAAGGCACAGACCCAGTCCCACCCTGGGCTCCTGTCTGCCAGGCTGTTTCATTCTTCTTCCTGCTCCTATGGGAGCCACCAGCTCTCCCCAAAGCAGCTTCTCTAGTTGGGCTTCCAGGTTTAACAGCCACAAGGAGATAACACCTACGGTTTTCATGCCTCTACAGCGAAGCCACTGAAGTAAGTCTTATGATCAAACGGTGCAAGTGTGAAGCCCTGAAGTGGATGCCACCGAAGACCAGGAACTGCTGGTGGCCAGAAGGCAGAAGTGTGCATGTATTCTGAGGCACCAAAAAGCGGATACAGCCTTGGACTGGTAGGATCTAAATGGGCTCGTGGGGGCCTCTCGCAACAGGGCTTACATTTAGGGTAGAGCCTTGGTTTCAGTGAGAAAATGAGTGACAATCAGGAACCGGCCCCAGCAGGGCAACAGACCACCAGATGGGGTCATAGAGAAACTACCCTTACACTCCAACAGGTGCCAGAGGGGCTAAATTCATCCCCTGGGCCCAGAGTGTTGAAGTAGCAGACTAATTCCAGAGCCTTCCACACTGCCCTTAGCAAGACCTGGGTGGGCTGTGCTTCTCGGTGACAGATCACCACTACTGCTGGTAGCTGGCTGGGGCTAAGCCAGGGGAGGTAACTTCTACTCAGCAGCAAGAGAAGCAACCTGAGCTTGTGGAAAAGGGATTTGGGTATCATGTTCTATCATCTTTTAAAAGGGAAAAAGAAATAGGACACAGACTTAATACCTCTGTCATATGTCTTTCATGCGTATCTTCGGAATACTTCTGTGTTCTTAACAAGCCCAGCAGTCCTTCCTTTAGGTAACTGTGGTTCTGCAGCACTGGCCTAGAACCAGAGTGTGTGTGTGTGGGGGGGAGGGGCGAAGGAGGAGGAGGGAGGGTCTAGAAATCCTGGTGGTTATGAGTCATTAGGAGTTGTACCAACTGTACCTAGATGTTTATTTCACTATGTCATACCACCATGTTATGTGTGTTAACATGGCGATCTTCCGTTTTAGTGCTTGTCACTATTACTCCCATAGATCTGTATGAGGCATGCCACGAACTGCTAACCCAATAGGCAACCTGCGCCAATTGGTGACAGGCTGGTTTGAAGCAGAATGGCCCCTTCTGACTGGGGATACCCCATCCACTACAGAAGATATAGAGCAGGGAGCCCAAGTGACGATTGTGCTAATACTCAGATTCCCAACACTGGCCCAGCTCCTGACCAAAAGCAGGGGCAGCAGCAAGTCCCCCAGGAGCCCCGCCCACTGCACCGGAAGTCATTTGTGTTCCTGTGCAGCCAGTGGTCTGCAGCCGGTTTTGGCTGGGGAAGTCCCAACGCTCATTCCTCTCCTAAACCTCCCTAGTGTACAGCCAAGTCTCCAATTTATTCAAACTTTAAAAACAGAAACATATGAAGAAAAACGACTCCCACGAAGGATGGAAAACTAATCTAACAAGCCATTACGGCTGTGCTGAGCACTGTTGGGGCATCAGGGCACCTGAGAAGAGCAGCTCCCAGAGGGTGACATCGATGACATCCCGCAGCCATATTTATATCATCCAGCCTAGGGACAGCTGTGATGGACAAGAGTATGAAATCAAAATAATCAACAATGATTTGAGGGACCACCACATACAAGGAAGCATGCTGGGAACTGTAGGCGACTGAATTAAGTCTATGACATAGTTCCCATCCTCAAGGGTTTATAACCCATCCACAAGAATATCACTGAAATACTTGAAAAAGGGCTCGCAAGACAGTATACAAAAAAAAAAAAAAAAAGTCTTTTAAAATTCAGAAAGCACAAAGAGGTCAAGAAGACTACGCTAGAGGAGTGGCATTGCCCTGGGGTACTATATATCACCAAGTATTTGAGCAAAAATGCAGAAGAGGAAAAGAGAGACATGGCCTGGAGACCCAGGAGTAAACTGGTTCATTCTATCTAACTCTCACACAGAAGGATGAAAGAAGATACAACCAAGAAGGTGGGCTAGGGCAGATCTAGAAAAGCCTTGTGTAAGTCCAAGGAGCTTGGTCTCTATTCTAGGTGCTCTTAGCAGCTGCTAAGGTCTGGGGCAAGTGGGATAGCAACCAAGTGTAGAGTGAGGGCTCAGGCCCAGAGTGAGTTTGAATTTCTGTCCCACCACCTGTCAGTGGTTAGGAGCCTTGGCCAGGTTCCTAACCATTCCCAAGTCTGCCTCCTCACAGGTAAAAGAGGGATAATGATAGTGTCTACTGATTCATGATGTTGCTGTCAGGTTGAAATGGGATAAGAGACCATGTGGCTGGCACACAGCAAGCACTTGATGGATGTTTGCAGCCAGCAACAGGAGTACGAGCATATTAGAAATAGGACTCAGAGTGATGCATAGACAGGAGGAGAGTGAGACTGGAAAGTGGGTGGCTCTCTGGAAGGCTATCACAATAATCCAGAAACAAGATAGCAGAGGCAAAGGCAAGAATGGCCACAGTGAGAGGCATCAGGAAGGAAAGGTGGACCAGAGTAGATATTGACCAGATAACGCAGCCTAACGCCACTGAGATCCCTCCCCTGAGGAATCAGAAGAGACGGCAGTGCCTGGAATAAAAACAGGAGAGTCTGAAGACAGAGACAATTTGGTGGATATAAGAGGAAGTTCTGTTTACAGATGCTATTGCCAGGCCTGGACCCACAGCAAACGTCAGGCCAGTGCCATGGATCTGGGGAAGGGATCCCACAGAAAAGAAGGTGTACAGAGAAGTACAAAGGGACACAGATGGCAACACTGGGGAAACGCTCCCGTTTACAGAGCAAGAGAAGGTGAAGCAGTTAGTAAAGGAAAAAGAGAAAGAACAGAAAGGAGAGGGGGGCCAATAGTCAGATGATTCAGGGATAGAATGAGAAGTGCCACTTAGAAGGGCACTTCTGACGTCAGAAAGGACAACTTTAGTGAAGCAGGCAGGGCAGCCGTGAAGGAGAGAGTGAGTCTTGGTGAAGGTGGTGATAGGAGTCTGGATTTGAGAAGCCTATGGCGCTGACAGCTGGGGAGTCTCTACATAGAAATGTTTCTTCCCTATAGGACCCAATGCATCCCAAAATTCACAAAAGATAAAGTGAGCAAGGAGTTCAGTTCCTGTGGCACTGCTCCAGGAACACAGCTTCCTCCTGACTATTCTGGGACAGTGTCTGTCACCCATTTCAGCCTCTTGTCAGGGAGCCTCCAGGACAACCACTGGTGTCAGCAGGCCTTTGGCTGCTTTCCCTCCTATTTTGTTTGGCAGAAAACTAGGGTTGTGTGGGAAGGGGTGTGGGGAAGGGTATCCTGCAAGGGTATCTGTAGGCAGACATCAGGAGTGACACCTGGGTAACTTGGGCACCTGCATAGCGCTGATGCCTAAGGCCGATGGCTCCCAGCCCCACTGCACTTGAGAATCACCTGTGATGCTGACAAAGCTACCAACACCAGGACCCATCGCCAGCCACACTGATGCAACTGGTCTGGGAGGAGGCCCAGCGGCAAATGTTTTGTTTATTTCTTTGTTTCTTTTCCTTCCTTCCTTCCTTCCTTTCTTCCTTCCTTCCTTCCTTCCTTCCTTCCTTCCTTCCTTCCTGCCTGCCTGCCTGACTGCCTGCCTGCCTCCCTCCCTCCCTCCCTCCCTCCCTCTCTCTCTCTCTCTCTCTCTCTTTCTTTCTCTTTTTTTAACTTCCTAGGCAATTCTAGCTGCTGCCAAGATCAAGAACCACTTCCCAAGGGGTTCTCTCTAATGAACACATTGGGCACACGTTCCACCAATGAACTTTTTAAATTAGCGGTTTGGGAAGTGCCAGTTAAGACCGTCTAGCTTAGCAAATAAAAACAGATTCAGCTTGCAAGCCAGCCCCATCTGATTGGGACTGACAGCTACAGAGAGATGAGAGGGGTATCAAGCCCACAAACAGACTCAGTTTAAAAGCTCACAGTGATCCTTTCAGCTTGGGAGGAAGGGGAAATGGCTGGTTATGTAGGCATTCTGGGTCCGGCTTCTCTTAACCCCATCACAGCCCCCACAAAACAGACTCAAATAATTTGAGCATCAAAGACCAGGTCTCTGACCTGGATGGGCGTCCGATCGCAACCTCTAGGACAGCGGTTCCCAGGGTGCGCTCCCCAGACCAGCAGTGTCAGCACCATCTAAAATGCAAATTATCAGGCCCCGCCCAAGATCTGAATCAGAAACTCTGGGGTGAGGCCCAGCACCTGTGTTTCAACATACCCTCCAGAGAATGCTGACACACCCTACAGTCAGAACCAGTACTCTCGGGAACCTTACACATTCCTAGGCTCAGCAGGACCCACTAAAATAGAATCTCTGGCAGTAGAGCCCTGGAACCTGTACTTTTTAAGACCCTCGAATGGCAATGATGCACATTTGGGCTGGAGTCCCACTAACTGCGTACTGCTTTCTGCGAGATGTTCAATTTCCTCAGCGGCATCCCTGGAAATAATCAAACTACTCACAGAGACCTGCTTGGTCTCCTGCTTGGTCACCGTGAGCAGAAGCCTCGATAGAGGCTTAGGAAGATTAATCTCTTATCCTTATTTTCCTCTCATAGGATTGATTGTTCTTGTGACAGTGAAAGAGAGCATCGAGCTTAGGGTTTGGCCATATCTTGGGCACTCAAAAGATGATTTTTGTTGAAAAAATAAAAAAAGGAATGAAGAAAAGAGGAAGCAACTATAAGACAAAGTGAATAACTTTACTGCTCATGTGGAGCCCTCGTTCTGACTACGATCAAGCAAAATGACTGAGATGATGACCCGCATGCAGCACAGATAAACACTCCATGGGCAGTCACTCTGACGGCCTCCTGAAGGAGCGTACATGTCCACATGCACAGCGTGCTCCTGTAAATGTACACTTTGGCATTTTCCCGTCAAAAATCACGCTAAAATAATTATTTCAATGAATGTTAGAGCAGCAAGCTCAAGTCAGCTCTTGGCTGGAGGCTTCTGCTTCGAGGAAGCCAAAGACACCAGAACATCCATTTTCCTCACCCTGTCATGTGTGGAAAATTTAATTTACCTAGTTAATGGTGTGGGCCATGGAAGACAGACAGGCAGAACGGCAAGATGGTGAAGAGCACAGTCCCGTATCTGCAACTTGGACTTGGGTAGCCTGTCCTGGACCTAGACCAGTTCAATCTTCCTATTCACCTTGGGTTTTTCACGCCAGTACCTATGGCTTCCTCCAGCCTTTAGGGTAAAGCGTGAGTTCCTCACCTCCCCTTCGAGCCCTCCAGATCTGTCCCTCCCACCTCTCCAGTCCATTCTCTCCTCTACTCAGAAGAAACCTCTGTCGATGTGGCCCCCTGAGAACCTGGAACGCAAACCTCTCCTCACGCTGCTCCCCGCCTTCATCCAGGCCTCCTTCTGTCTTCGGGACTTGTTCTCATTCTTTGAAGCCTAGGCCCCCATAATCTTCCCTGTCAGTCTCAACCCAGAGGGCTCCCTTCCTCCTCTGACCACCTACACTCTTCCGCCTC
>NW_011888791.1:2379705-2383000 GCF_000151845.1 Pteropus vampyrus
GCTAAAATAATTATTTCAATGAATGTTAGAGCAGCAAGCTCAAGTCAGCTCTTGGCTGGAGGCTTCTGCTTCGAGGAAGCCAAAGACACCAGAACATCCATTTTCCTCACCCTGTCATGTGTGGAAAATTTAATTTACCTAGTTAATGGTGTGGGCCATGGAAGACAGACAGGCAGAACGGCAAGATGGTGAAGAGCACAGTCCCGTATCTGCAACTTGGACTTGGGTAGCCTGTCCTGGACCTAGACCAGTTCAATCTTCCTATTCACCTTGGGTTTTTCACGCCAGTACCTATGGCTTCCTCCAGCCTTTAGGGTAAAGCGTGAGTTCCTCACCTCCCCTTCGAGCCCTCCAGATCTGTCCCTCCCACCTCTCCAGTCCATTCTCTCCTCTACTCAGAAGAAACCTCTGTCGATGTGGCCCCCTGAGAACCTGGAACGCAAACCTCTCCTCACGCTGCTCCCCGCCTTCATCCAGGCCTCCTTCTGTCTTCGGGACTTGTTCTCATTCTTTGAAGCCTAGGCCCCCATAATCTTCCCTGTCAGTCTCAACCCAGAGGGCTCCCTTCCTCCTCTGACCACCTACACTCTTCCGCCTCCGGTCTCTACCTTGTTTTGAAGTTATTTCCATTCATACTTCACCCCCTCCCCCCCTTTCTAGCTTATGAAAGAGCTTGACACACATGAGCAGGATGACCGTGCAATCCATCATTACACTGGATCACTTTTGAGTGAAAGGAGGTGCTATTAATAATTACACCAGGATAACATGCATAAACAAGGATTGTCTCAGACGAAGCCAGATGTCTGGTGACCTTAAAATTAGTTTTATCTTATGTTTCCTTATATCCCTCTCAGCACCTGGGCCTTATAAACATGAGTTGATAAAGTGAAGTGCTGGGAACTAAACTAGCTCTCGATAGAGGCTTAGGAAGATTAATCTGGCCATGCTGTGTATGGGAGACTGAGAGAGAGCTAAAATAATAATGGCTCGCAGTTATGAATAGAAATGAATAAGTGACATGCTGCTTTTATTTCTTTCTCTATAGAAATGCAAATGCAGCCCAAGGGCTGATGTAAGGTTGAAACAAGCCTTGCATGAGAAATGTGGTTTGCATAGTTTAATACAATTTAATATCTACTCGTGGCCAGCTAAGCATCTGTCTCTAATTCCACAGCCACGGTCCTTTCAAAGTCACTGCCTCTGGATGTAAGTTTCTCAGACAGAATGGGCCTGTGTGCAATGCCTGGAAAGCAACAGCATTTGGCCAGCAAGTTCCCCTCAATCCCCATCAAGCAGCCTTTCCCGTTTTGTTTTTAGCTCCAGGGGAAGGACAATGGACAAGTCAATCAGTGCAGATTACCCTGCACGGGGAAGAGAGACACCTGACAGCCAAACCCTTCACGAGTCGACAGGGACAAAGGCACAGGGTAATCGGGGTGCATGGAGAATGCAATTCTCATCAACCTTTGGGGTTGCCTTATTGTTTTTGCTCTGTTTTCCAGAAAGTCTTTAGAGGAGGAGAGAGGGCTTGGAGGAAGGCAGGGCTTTGCCTATTAGCAGATATTTCAATGCGATCACCACCCTCCCCCCACTCAATGTCAGGGATCAGCCCTTGCAAAGGAGAAGCCATCAGACAAGGCACGACCAAGGGCTCCGGGCTTTTCTGCCCTGCTGCACACTCGACCTGCCTTCCGCTGCTGAAAAGGCTGTTTTCCACTGAGCATGACCCATGTATGGAAAAAATTACACCTCTGGTTTGTTCTCATTCATACCCAACCCCACTGAACTAAAATTGCATGGAGCAGAGGCCAAGACGGCTTTCCTAATACAACTAACATCTGCCAATTCTACACATAAGGGCTAATATCAGTGATGACTAGTTAAGGAATCTTGAGATGTGGGATTATTTATTTATTCCTTACTCTTCACTGAGCAATATAAAGGCTTTCATTTGAAATATAATTCATCACATGAAATGCCTAGCAGTAACTGGGATCCGCATTTTACAGATTATAATGTCCTAAGTTTTGCGGTAGGTTCTGGGGATATAGACTTGAGCACCCTAAGGACAAAGCGAATGTCACTGAAGTTAAATGATTTGCTCAGGATGACTTGAAGTCCTGCTTAGGAGATCGAGAACCTAATACGCATGGAGAACCTGCCAACCCTGTGACTTTCTCAGGGAGGCCTACCTGTTGCTTCCCCCAAGCCTAAGCTCAGTCACTTGAACAACCACTTCAAAGTTGAGTAGTTTGCCCCAATCACATAAGAGCATTATATAATTAAGGGCCCATCACTTGAGAACTGGAGATTGCTGGAGTGGAGTGTCAGGAAACATAGGCTGCTCTCTGATGAAAACGGGTCACCCAAGTTGAAGTCACTTAACCTGAGGCAGAACCAACGGTGCAGCCCCAGCTCCCAACGCCTCCCTGATACACAGAGGCCGTCTCACCCATTTGCCTCTGTGTCTCTGTACTTGCTATTCCCTCATTCCTGAGTCTCCCTCTGGATAATTCTTACTTGGCTTTTAAGACTCAGCTTAGGGAACTGCTCTTTGAGCCACAATTTCATCATCTGTAAAATGGGGATAATCATAGCTTCTACCTTACATGGTTGTTTTTAGGATTAAAACATAGATAATGTGTAGAGAGTACAGTGCCAAGCATGTAGAAAGTGCTCAATAAATGTTAGTTGTCACCATCAGCATCATCACTCTCTTCCGTGATCCCAAACTCAATGTCCAGAATGGTCATCGCATCTGTCCAACTGCAACCCAAAGTTATCCCCCATTAGGCTCTGAGCTCCTCCAGGGAGGGGCTTGTATGTTACCTTCACATCCTCGGTGCCCCATATGTCGCCTGCACACAGAAAGTGCTCAAAAAACCTCCTGCATTGTTTGATGATTAACTCCAGACTGGACTATAAGCCCTCCTTCTGTGGGTCTGCATATCTATGTACTGTGCCTTCCCTGTGACAGGCGCCTTCCCTGTGACAGGCGCAGGAAGAAAGTAAAGAGAACAGACGAGATGTTCTCAATGCTACTCGGAAATTTTCTCAGATTCTACATAATTCATTTGTACGTTGCCATTTTACGCCCTTGATTTTTCTCTAGCGCTTTCTACAGAGGCTGATTTTTTTCCCCTAAAACTATAAGGACAACAACTTCAAAGTGAAAAATTAAAGCAGATCCATGTGGCCTCAGCAAAAGGAAATCAAGGTAGGCCAAAGAGAAATCAGGTAACATATGGATTTATGGTCCAAATCGTAACCTGTTAGCATAAAATATTAACAT
>NW_011888791.1:2383050-2393777 GCF_000151845.1 Pteropus vampyrus
GTGCCCCATATGTCGCCTGCACACAGAAAGTGCTTAAAAAACCTCCTGCATTGTTTGATGATTAACTCCAGACTGGACTATAAGCCCTCCTTCTGTGGGTCTGCATATCTATGTACTGTGCCTTCCCTGTGACAGGCGCCTTCCCTGTGACAGGCGCAGGAAGAAAGTAAAGAGAACAGACGAGATGTTCTCAATGCTACTCGGAAATTTTCTCAGATTCTACATAATTCATTTGTACGTTGCCATTTTACGCCCTTGATTTTTCTCTAGCGCTTTCTACAGAGGCTGATTTTTTTCCCCTAAAACTATAAGGACAACGACTTCAAAGCAAGGATTGTAATACAAAGTGAAAAATTAAAGCAGATCCCTGTGGCCTCAGCAAAAGGAAATCAAGGTAGGCCAAAGAGAAATCAGGTAACATATGGATTTATGGTCCAAATCGTAACCTGTTAGCATAAAATATTAACATGAGAAGGGAAGAAAGACACTGCCCTACCTTCCAATAGCCAACATATTTTGAAGAACATTCAATATAATAAAATTTTAGTAAAGGCCCTTTAAATTAGGTATAACTCGTTTTCCATATTAAGTTCTTTATATCTGGCTTATATGGAGTCCTGTGTCTGGGACAGAACTGAAGGTATGTTATGAATGATCACTTTTTGCTCATAGAATTAATAGTTTTAAAGAGGTTTGTCTTAGGGAAATTTAGATGTTAGTACATCTGGTACCAGTAAGGTAAGTTCTGTGGCCTAAGGGCTTAGCTCCAAAGCTTTAATCCAGTTGACATGGCTGGATTACACCACGACGAGCCTTGTCAGTAGCAGAAGCTCACAGTCAAGAGTAACCACAGGGCGGGAATAAAGGGCATGGCTTTCAGCACAGGGAGAGCCAGGAAAAAGGGGTCAGGGGACAGGCTGGGTCTCAATTTGTTACATGAAAACCCAACAAAACAAAACCCTCCCGTCACACTTCAAGTCAGCCTGAGGCTCCGGGTAGACAGTTCTGTGTGACCAGGAAGAGATCTAGGAACCTAAGTCTAATTAGGGCACAGACGGGGGACATTCGAAGCAGTGAGTCCTGCTCTCTAGAGACCAGAAGGAGATGGTGCTGCCTATGCTGACATGGACAAGCATCAGTGGGGGTAAGAACCTTGGGACAAGTCATGCAGATTTGAGGCCATGCTTCTGCCACTTGGAAGCTGCAGTCTTAATGGTCTTAATGGCTCCAGGCTGAGGTCTCTTCACCTCTGAGAGGGGAATAAAGGTATCTGTCTTCGGGGGTGAGTGCGGATGACTGCAGGCCAGTCCTTATCCCATGCTTAGAGCCTGGTGCATGGTGAACACTCTCTGCTTGTTAACTATCAGTGCTCACTCAGCAAGGGAAGTGGGAAAAACGCGATCCAGGGATCAAGGGCCCGGCAGTAGGATCTTCCTCTGTGTGATCCTGTGACCCCTGCTTGTTCTCCATAGTGATTAGCAATAAATGCCTTAAGCTACGAAGGGCTGGAGGGGGAGGGCCTGTCTTTAAGGGCAGCTCTGAACAGAAGTGCCATGAAGACTGTGTCCCTCCTTCCTCTTTCTAAAGAAACCCAGGAGATTGAGAAGGAGGAGGATACTTCGAAGAGGAGCCCTTCCTATTAGGAAAGCCTCAGGGGTGACAGTAGAAGTATCCCTGTGGTTCCAAATACATAGTTACGAGGCACATGTACCACGCAGCATGGACCTTCAAAAACAAGCTCAGGGTGAAGACAACAGCAAGTAACCAGGGCCCTCACTGGTAAGCAGGGTGCAGGGGCCACCATGCTGCCTCTACAGGAAGATTTACCAGTCTAAACAGATGGGCCTCAACTGGGGTGATTTTGCTCCCCAGGAGACATCTGACAATGCCTGGAGACACTTTTGGTTGTCACAATTGAAGAAGCGTCTTATTGGCATCTAGTGGGTAGAGACCAGGGATGCTGCTCAACTTCTAACAACAAAGAGTTACCTGACCCAAAATACCAACAGTGCAGAGGCTGAGAAACTCTGGACTAGGTAAATCAGGCCTCGGTAGACTGTGCCCGCAACGTTAGAAGGGAAGCACTTTGAGTAGAAGCATTTCGGAGTATGTGGAATGTAGTGCAAGGCGGGCACTTCTCATAACAAAAACAGCAAACGATGACAACGAAAGTCTCATGATATTTACTATGGGTCAGACAACATCCTTTACCTATAACTCATGTAATCTTTCCAACAACCCATGCGATAGATACTATTATTATCCCCACTTTACAGATGACAAAACTGAAGTACAGGACCTTAACCAAGGTCCAGAATTAGTAAGCAGTAGAACCAGACAATCAACTAGGCAGTCTGGCTTCAGAGTACAGATTCACAGAGTAGGCATAAGTGTTTGATAAGTGATAAGTGTTTGATGAATTAATGGGAGAAAATGAATTTGGCCATAAGTAAAAATATGCATCAAATATACAAGAAGCAATACACTGAGAATAAAATTAGGAACAAAAGGCCAGACTTCTCATCTATTTCTCCACACTAACCAAGGAGTGAGCATCCTGTGGTGGGAAGCCGGCTGGCATGTAAAAACTCTTGCCAAATCCCTCCATCATTAAGAATCAGGTAACATCATCATTTGGAGGAGGTGGACCACTTAACATACACATAAGGACAGTGGCCTCAAGACTTTACTATAATTCATTTCCTTTTCCAAAGATCAAGATTTGTGGTGTAAGTGATGTTATTCTGTCTGTCAAAATTTTGTTTTAACTGTAATCTGGTCTGGAAACATAACATAGAGGGGAATTTAGAAGTTATTTAAGAAGCACCTTTTTATGGTTTCAGTTTTGTGTGTATAAGTGTGGGAGGGAATGGAAATTTCAAAAATTAAAGTATAAAAATACTCATTTTTCTTATAGCCAGTTATAGTCCCAAAGTCACTTTGTTGGGGTCAAAATACACGCAAAAATCTATTCCGTATAATTTGGCCTGTTTGTAGTAAAAGCACATTTGAGATATGTAGATAATAGAGTTTTTTCAGATAATAATAACAAATTTATAATGTATTTATTTTTAAATACTGTTGTGAATGTAACTACAAACTTCCAAAAGAAGGAATTTATAAACTTGGATTGTACATGTTTCTGTGAAGCAGGAAAAACACTTAGAACAAAAAAAATAGTCACGATATACAAAAACAAATTGTTTTTTGCCCCTGAACTTAGTAGCAATTAAATACTAAAAAATAGCTCTTTAAAGAAATCAGGGCAGAGGGTATCATATGGCAGGCACACAAAACTCAGTGGATATCATTTTTGCCATTAAAAATGTGGGGTGGTTTCCTCCGTTTTCCCATCTTATATTATCCCATTGTCTGCTTCTTCTGATGGTCCCTCAGCATCTTCACATATTTCTAAAAATAGAACATGTGATCCGAGTTTTTCTAGATCTTTCTTGTTTCCTTTCTTGATTTGGAGCTTTCTAAAAGATAACAACTCCTTTCTAGAGATGGAGGGATCTGAAGCAGGCGAGGGTTAACCAAAGGAGTTGAAGGCAGAGCCACCATGATGAGGAGGGGGATGGCTATGACTTCCTTCCTTCTAGTCTTCCTGGCACCAGGCATGGTGGTTGAGACCAGGATGGATAGAACCAAGGCTCCTCCTTCTCTACAGGAGAGATCTGATAGATACCACAAGGCTCGGAGGACAAAAAACCGATTCAAGTTAAGTCAGCCAAGGCTGGAGAAGGCAAAGAGGTCCCCAAAGGCTTGGCAGGCTGGGCAAGGAAGTCAGTAAAACTGAGTTCTAGGCAATAAACATACTCAGAAAAAAATCAGGAATCTGAAGGGGAATGCTGGCCCTAAACCGGGAAGAGGCTCAGAGGCCAGGACTACTCCATTATGCCTAAACTAAAAGCCTGAAGATGTCTTCTTTCTTCTACATTGTAAAAGGGTTTCCAAACACAGTCGTAAGCTTGCTGCTCTATTTGTAACAGAAGCAGATTTCATTTTTCTGCCATTGGATTTGAATCCAAGAGATCTGGCACACCATGAATTAATGAACATTGACATTCTTCCCAGTCTGTAATAAAGTCTTTTTACTTTAATTTTTCATTTTTTCATAAATAGAAATACTCTTAATTTTTCAGAAGCAGTCAATGATATTTAGGCCATTAGAAAAACAAGGCCTGACAAATACCAGCTGGAAAAGACACAGTGCCTGCTTCAGAGTCAGCTTCCAATTCTGGAAAGGTTCTGCGGCTGGACACTCGCTAATGAGAGTGCGCCTTATGCTGCTCTTTGAGGAGCATCTTTGTTTCCTGGTAACTCTCAAAGGACAGTCCCTCATTACTCCAAAGACTTTCACTACGATTTCAAAACCGGATTTTTATGCACTGCGTTGTCTTTTTCCTCTTTCTCCTTTTTTTTTTTTTAATTGAGGTGTAACATTCATAAAATGAATAAAGTACACTCATTGTTAATGTATGACTTTTTACACTTTTAAAGACCTAAATAACCGTTTCGGTCAAGATTAAGAATATGTCTAACATCCTGGAAGGTTTCTTTATGTCCCTTGCTAGTCAATACCCCCTACCAGTATCCATTAATTTGATTTTATTTTCACCACGAATTAGTTTTGCCTGTTCTTGAACTTAATATGAATGCAATCATATTTCATACTTCATTTTGCATCTGGCTTCTTATGGTCAATGAGAAAAATTCATTCAGTCGTTGAATGAATTCATGTAAATGAATTCATGTGAAATTCATTCAGTCGTTGCTCATGTCAGTAGTTTATTTTTAATAGATTTATTGAGGTATAACTGACATAATAAATTGTACATACTCGGAGTATACAATTTGATATGTTTTCTCGTATGTACTCACCCATAAAACCATCACTGTCATCAAGATAATGTATATTATATCCATCATCCCAAAAGTTTCTTTGTACCCCTTTGTAATCTCCCTTTTCCCCCTCCCCCTTATTTCCCACAAACACTGATATTCATTCTGTCATTATAGATTAGTTTCCATTTCTTAGAAGTTTATATAAATAGAATAATACAGTATGTCCACTTTTCGTATATATTCTTTCACTCAGCATAATTATTTTGAGATTCATTCATGTCATAGAATGTATCAATAGTTCCTTTCTTTTTATTATTCAGTCATATTTCTTTGTACAAATAAACTGGTTGTTCCCAGTTTATGGCAAATAAAGCTACTATGAACATTCATGTACAAATCTATGCATGGATATATATTTCCTTTTCTTGTGGGTAAATACCGGATCATATGATAGGTATATGTGTAATTCTTTAAGAAACTTCCAAACTGTTTTCCAAAGTAGTTTACCATTTTTATAGTCCCACCAGCAGTGTATGGGGGAAACAGTTTCTCCACAAGCCCATCAGCATTTGTATGATCAGTCTTTTTAATTTTAGCCAGTCTAATAGGCATGTAGTCATACCTCATTGTAGTTTTAATTTGTATTTCCCTAATGACTAATGAAATTGAGCATCTTTTCATGAACTTATCTGCCAACCATGTATCTTCTTTTGTGAAGCATCATTTCAAATCTTTTGCTTATTTGTATCAGGCTGTTTTTTTCCTAATTATTCAGTTTTGACGGTACTTTATAGCATATTCTGGATACAAGTCGTTTATCAAATATATACTTTGGAAATGTTTTCTCTCAGCATGTAGCTTGTCTTTTCATTCTGCTTTCTAGAACAGAAGTTAGTTTTTGACAAAGTTCAATTGGTCAACTTTTTGTTTTTATGAATTGTGAATTGGCTAGTCCAAAGTCACAAGTATTTCTTCCTTTGTTTTCTTCTAGAAGGTTTAGAAACAGAAGTTTTACATTTAGATCTATGGTCAAATTTTAGTTAATTTTTGTATATCATGCAAGGTAAGAACTGGTTCATTCTTTGCATGAGGATATTCAATTGTTCTAGCATTATTTGTTGAAAAGACTATCCTTTCTTCACTGGATTACCTTGGCTCCTTTGTCAAAAAAAAAAGTTGTCCATATATTAGTGGGTCTATTTCTATACTTCATTCCGTTCCACTATTTATCTACCTTTATGCCAATAACTTGCTATCTTGAGTGCTGTAGCTTTATAATAATATAAATATTATGTAGTATAACTCTTGTAATTTTGTTCTTTTTGAAATTTGACTACTCTAGGTCCACTGCAGTTTCATAAGGGTTTTTGAATCATTTTGTTAATTTTTACAAAAAGTCTGCTGAAAATTTATTGGAATTGTGCTAAATCTACAGATCAATTTGGGGAGAATTTGATAAAGGACATATACTCAAAACGTTATCTTAACAATACCTAATTCCTTGACTCATAAACATGGTATATTTCTCCGTTTATTTAAGTCTTTAATTTTTCAACAATTTTTTGTAGTTATAAGTATAGTTATAAGTATATCATCTTTTTTATAAGATGTATCCCTAAGTATTTCATATTTTTCAGACTATGAAATAAATTTTTTAATTTTTTATTATTCATTGGCAGTATATAGAAATAAAATTGATTCTTTGCATATTGATCTTATATCCAATAATGTAGCTATTTTAGATTTGATCAGCTCATCTATAGACAATTTTGCTGTCTGCAAATAAAGACAATTTTACTTCTTCCTTTCCGATCTGGATGCATTTTATTTCTTGTCATTGCCTGTCTGCACTGGTTAGAACTTCCAGTACAACGTAGAGTAGAAGTGGTGAAAGAAGATGTCTTTGTCTTTTCCTGGTCTTAGAAGGAAAACTTTCCGTCTTCATCATTAAGTAGATTAGCTATATGTTCTGGGCATATGTTCTTTATCAAATTAAAGCAAGTTTCTTTTTATTCCTACTTTGATGAGATGTTTTATCAGGAACGGATGTCAGATTTTGTCAAAACTTTTCTGTAATGAGATAATCATATGGTTTTTCGTTTTTAGTTTGTTAACATGATGAAATATACTAATTCATTTTTAAATGTTAAACCAACCTTGTATTCCTAGAATAAAGTTTGTTAATTATGATGTATTATCACTTTTTATAATATTGTAGTTTGATAAAATTTTATATGGAAGTTTTGTATTGATGTTTATAATGGATAATCACCTATAATTTTCTTATAATATCTTTATTTAACTTTGTATGTAATGCTGGTCTCATAGAATGAGTTGGGAAGGTTGCTCCCTCTTCAGTTGTCTGGAAGAGTTTGTATAAAGTTAGTATAATTTCTCCCTTAAATGTTTGTAAGAATTCACCAGTGAAGCCATTAGGACTGGAGTTTTCTTTGCAGGAAGGCTTTTAACTATAGATTCCATTTCTTTAATAAATATAGAAATATCCAGGTTATCTATTTCTTCTTCAGCAAGCTGTGGTAGTTTGCATCTCTCAAATAATTTGTCTTTTTCATCTAAGTTGTTGAATTTATAGGAATAAAGATACTCATGGTATTTCTTTATTGCCCTGTTACTCTCTACAGGATTTGTAGTGATATCATCACTCTGTCTCCTGCTAATGGAAATCTGTTTCTTCACTCTTTTTTCATCCTGATCACTCTGGTTCAAGATTTATCTATTTTCTTGATCTTCTCAAAGAACTAGATTTGGGTTTAAATGGTTTTCTCTATAGTTTTTATGTTTCTATCTTATAGATTTCTGCTTTGATCTTTATTATTTCCTTTCTTCTTACTTTAATTGCTCTTCTTTTTCTAGTTGCTTATAGTGGAAGCTGACATCATTGATTTGAGGCCTTTTTGTCTTTATAGGTATTTAGTTTTATAAATTTCCCACTAAGTGCTGTTTTAGCAATATCTCACAATTTCTGATATTTTGTTTTCAATTTCATTCAGGTCAAAGTACTTTCTAATTTCCCTTTCATTTCTTCTTTGATCCCTGACTTATTTAGAAGTGTATTATTTCATTTCCAAATATTTGGGAATCTTCTAGATATCTTTGTTATTGATTTCTAATTTAATCCTATTGTGATCACAGAACAATCTGTGACTTGAATCCTATTACATTGAGACTTGTTTTATGGCCTCAAATGTGATCATGTGGTAAGTGTTCTTCATACATCTGAAAAGAATGCATATCTGATTTTGTCTGCGGAAATATTCTACATACAATGTCCATTAGGTCAAGTTGGTTGGTAGTCATAGTCAAGTTTTCTATGTTCTTGCTGACTTTTTAATTTATATACACTATCAATATTAGGAAAGGAGTATTTAAATATGACTATAATTGTGTATCTGACTATAACTTGTCTGTTCCTTTTTAAATCTAGGTGCTTATTTCAAATTTTATATCAAATTTTGCTTCAGTAATTTGAAGTTCTATTATTAAGTATGTAAATGTTTAGGATTGTTATGTCTTCTTGATGAATTGACCCCTTTATCATTCTGAAATGACCCTCTTTATTCTTGGCAATATTCTTGGCTATGAAATCTACTGTATCTGATTAGTAACAGAGACCCTCCAGCTTTCTTCTGATCAGTGTTAATATAGCATATCTTTAACTTTTAACCTATTTGTGTCTTTATGTTTAAATGTGTTTCTTATAGATAGTATACAGTTGTGTGTCTTGCTGTTTATGCAATCTGTCAATCTATGCCTTTTAGTTGAGGTGTTTTTATGATTATTAATATAATTATATTTGTCTACCATCTTGCTATTTGTTTTCTAGTTGTCCTATATATTATTTGATCTCTTTTCCTCTAATTCTGTCTTCTTTTAAATTATTAGAATATTTTTATGATTCTATCTCTTGTTTTGGCTTGTGAGCTAAAATTCTCTGTTTTATTACTTTAATGATTATTTTAGGGTTTATAGTATACATCTTATCAGAGTCTACCTTTAAGTAATATGATACAATCTTACATATAAGAACCTTACAATACTATACATCCATTTATCATCTTCCAGCATTTATACTATTATTGTTTTACATTTTACTTATACATATGTTATAAACTCCACAACACATTATTATTATATTTATTAAAGAATCAATTTTTATACCATGACCAAATGATATCTATGCCAGGAACACAAGTTTGGATAAACATACAAAAATCAGTTAATATGATACACCATTTTAATATAGTAAAGGGGGAAAATGAGGCAATCATCTCAACAAAAGCAGAAAAAATCATTTTACAAAATCTAACATCCTTTCATGACAAAACACTCAACATCTAGGAATAGAAAGGGACTTCCTTGACTTGATAAAGAGTATCTACAAAAAATCCACAGCTTATATCACACTTAATAGTGAAAGACTCAAAGTTTTCCTCCTAACATCAGGAGCCAGATGAAGATGTCTACATTTGTCATTTTGTATGCGATACTGCACTGCACTTTCTAGCTGACGCACTTAAGCAAGAAAAAGAAATAAAAAGCAGCCAGATTTAAAAAGGAAGAAGTTAGACTATCTCTAATTGTAGATGACATGAGAAAAAATAAAATAAAAACAAATAAAGAATAAATCTTTAGAAGAGATTTAAATAATTTTCAAAATTTTATATAATTGTTCATGTAATTATCCTTTCTGGTGTATTTCATTCCTTTGTATAGGTCCAGATATTCATCTGACATTTTCATTCTGCCTAAGAACTTCCTTTAATAATTCCTGTGGTACAGGTATATTATATTTCGTACTTTGTATGTATGAAAACATCTTTATTTCACCTTTATTTTTGAAAGATATTTTTCTGGGTATAGAATTCTAGGTTGACGGTTTTATTCTTTCAGTACTTTAAAGATGTTTCTTTACTTGCATGAGTAACAGGAAACAGAACTCTTCTAAGTCAACCCTATCTTTGTTTCTGTGTAGTAGTACGTCTTTTTTTTCTAGGAATTTAAAATTTTTTCTCTTTACCACTAGTATCACTTTATCACAATATGAGTTGGTATGATTTTCTTCATGTTTCTAGTGTTTGGGGATCATTAATATTCTTGGGTTCGTGGTTTCATCAAATTTGGAATGTTTTCTAATATTATTTTTAAAATATTTTTTGTCATCTCCTCCCCACTTCTTCACTTTTGGTACTCCAATTGTATATATATATATATAAGCCCATTTGAAGTTGTCCGAGAGCTCACTGATGCTCTGTTCATCTTTTTAAATTCTTGTTTTCATTCTGGAGAGTTTCTATTGTTATATTTTCAGATTCACTTATCCTTTCTTCTGGACTGTCTACTATTGATCTGCTATTAATCCCATCTAGTGTATTTGTCATTTCAGATTTGTCATTTTCATCTCAAGAAGTTTGATGACTTTTTTTTTTATCTCTCTCATGCCTCTATTTACCTTTCTAAATATATGGAATATAGTTTTAATAACTTTTAATATCTTTGTTTTTAAATTCAAAAATCTGCATCAGTTCTGAGCTGGTTTTGATTGCCTATTCTCCTAATTATGAAGAATAATGTTACTGTTTTTCTGTTTCTGTGCATGTCTAGTAATCTCCGACTATATGCCAGACATCTTTATTTTTACCTTTTTGGGTGCTGGGTATTTTCATATTCTTATATTCAAGAACTTCGTGCTAAGATAGTTAAATTATTTAGCAGCAATTTAATTCTTTCCAGTAGTACTTCTATTCTTTGTTAGGTCCAGAACAATACACAGTTTAGGCTCGATTATTCCCCCCAGGACCAAGGCAAGAGTGTCTCGAGTATTCTCTCCTTTACCCCTGAATTATGACTGTTTAAAGTCT
>NW_011888791.1:2394892-2410199 GCF_000151845.1 Pteropus vampyrus
GGTTAGTTCTTTCAGTGTCCTGTTTAAGAAATCCTTGTCCCAAATCATGAAGATATCTTCATGTTTTCTGTTAAAAAGCATTATTCTTTTTACCTTTCTTCTTGAATACAGCAACCATAATATCTAAAATTTTATATAGCCTTAAACTTGTTTGCTCTTCAATAGGCTTTTTGTTCAATATGCAACTTTATGACGTTGTCAAGAGGCAATTTGAAGTAAGCTGTACATCCTACTGCAGTAATAGTAGACTCTAAACCCATTACAAGGTCCCCTGATGTTCATATTGTGACTTGTTAATCAGTTAGGAAAACAAATATTTTACTTCACCCTTACTTCATTCTGTAGTGTCTCTGTTCTTTTTGTTTGAAAGTTTCTGTAAATAACAGGTCGAAGAGCATTTCTCTAGGAATGAGTTTTTACTTCCTTTGTCTAGTTTTTCATTTTTTTCCTTAATTCTCTATAATAAACATGCATACTTTTAATAAAAAAGTAAACTTAAAAAAACATGTCTGGCAGTCATGATTAAGCACATGTATTTTTCCCCATTTTCATACAAATAAAATACAATGTTCCACAATTATTTCTTGCATAGGTTATATTGACCATACACACTATGACTTGTAAGACAATTTGCTCCATAAATGTCTGTTGGACAGGCAGTAGGACAGTTTCATTACTTAAAAGCTTTCTACAATCTATGTATTTTCTCTTATTAATAATGTACAATTTTTATTAAAGTCTTGGACAAGCTTTTCTTGCTCTTGGTTCTACCTTATCTGCAAATGAATGAGTTTTAAAAATAGAAGCATTAAATAATTCCCAAAAACAGAGGTTAAGCAATCCTTTTGAAACTGTCCGTGTTGCAGAAGCAAAAAGAGGACTTCTCGACAGAAATATCTGGAAAGAGCTACTTACACTCTGTACCAGAGTCCTCTTTTCCTGCACTATTATGGGACAATATTTACAGGCATGTATCTAGTCAACCAAGCAGCACTTAGAAGTGCATAGTTTACTTGACAGCATTTTCAAATTATGTCTTTTCCTAAGAATAATTTACACTGTAGAAATGATTCCATATGCTGAAGTTGGACATGCTATTGTAATGAGAAAGAAAACGAGATGTCTTTTAGTGGGTAGATTTCATATACATACTAAACTACAACAGTACAAATTAGTAATGCTGTCCCTTAAGAATTTACCATAAATGGTTGCATTTTGCTGCTTTCTGCTAGAAGTGGATTTTGCCGCAAGACAATGGGTCAGCAGGAATTCGATTATGATTTATCTAAGTAATGAAAACAATTTGATAGCAATCATAATTCTTACGTTTTAATGAAAACATATACTTTTTTTCTAAACTCCTTTGTGTTCCTTAAAGTCCCAGGACATCATTTCTAACTTCGAATTGCAAAACATGTATCCTTGTAGTTAACTCCTCTCCATCATACCTTTAGAGCAGTGGTTGGCAAACTGTGGGCCACGGGCCAAATCTAGCTCACCACCTATTTTTGTAAGTAAAGTTTTACTAAAACACACTCATGCACAATCATTTACTTATTATCTATGGCTGCTTTTGTTCTACAAAAGCAGAGTTGAGGAGTTGTGATAGAGACTTTGTAGCCCAGAAAGCCTATAATATTCACAACTGATCCTTTAAAAAAAATTCTGATTCTCATTTTAATAAGTGTCTCCTTATTTCTTATGCGGCAGAAACCAATGAATGCTACTATTGTCAATATTGCTTCTCCTGCCCTAGGAGTAAGTTTTTATTTCCTTCTTTTTTTTTTTTTCATTGTTTTCTAAATTCTCTATAACAAACATGCATAAGTTTTGCAAGATTTTTAGGATATAATCAAGCAAGATGACAGCCACATCTCCACAAAGCTCCAATAAAACACCAAAAGGAAATCCACTGAGAAGCACTGAATCTTTCCTTCTCCAGGGTGAGGGACAATAACACTGGCAGCCAAAACGTATATAATTAATTATACTTGAGAACTGTCCTGGAATGTATATTCTCCAAGTAAAGGAATCTATAAGTGATTCAAAAAAATTTTTAAATCTATCTATTGCAAATTTCTTAATAATATTTTGAAAAGGAAGTACATACATCAATATATAATACTTCTCGCACAATTTTTAAATTCAGCATTCTAAAGTAAATCATAAACCATTTTTTTCTTCATTGCTCAGATCAAATACTTTAAGAAATATGAAGGCAATATCTATTTATGAACCTTTCAGTCTATATATTTATAAATAAATCAGACTAACTTGAAAAATTAAGAGAACAAAGTAAATTGGCATTTATAAAATATTTTTAGCTATGATGGTCATTTGAGCAAGAACAGCTGAAAAAGAACACTGGTAGACTGAATCAGCTATTAACAACCAAATTAATAAATAATATAACTTAATAATGAAAAGAGACCATTGTCTTAGTCTATTTTGGCTGCTATAACAAAAATGTCATAGACTGGGTGGCTTATGAACAATGTAAATTTATTTTTCACAGTTCTGGAGGCTGGGATGTTCGAGATTAAGGAGCTGGCTGGTTTGGTGTCTGGGGAGAGCCCATTTCCTGGACTTGTGTGTCCTCACATAGCAAAGGGGGCAAAAGAGCTCTCTGGAATCTCTTTTATAAGGGCACTCATCCTCTCATGACCTAGTCACCTCCCAAAGGCGTCACCTTCAAATACCATCACACTGGGGATTAAGTTACAACATATGAATTGGGGTGGGGGGGAGGAGGACACATTCAATCTACAGCATTCTGCCACTTCCCCCTGCCCCCCCGCCAAAAATTATATCCTTCTTGCATGCAAAATTCATTCCACTCAATAGCCCCAAAAGTCTTAACTGGTCCCAGCATCAACTTTAAAGTCTAGGACCAAAGTCTTATCTAAATATCACCTAAATCAGATATGGGTAAAACTCAAAGTATGATTCATGCTGAGGCAAATTGCTCTCTCTAGCTGTGAGCCTGTGAAATGTTATGCGCTTCCAAAATTCAATGGTGAGACAGACACAAGACAGACATTTCCTATCCAAATAGGAGAAAGAGGAAAGAAGAAAGGAGAGACAGGTTCCCAGCAAGTCTAAAACTCAATGGGGTAAATTCCATTAGACCTTAAGGCTTGTGAATAATTCTCTTTGGCTCGATGCTTTGCCATCCAGGCCCACTGCCTTCAGTTTCGCTGAATAGGGATTGGGGCCCAAGACTCCAGGCTGCCCTGCCCCCATAGCTTTGGGCAGCTCCATCCCACCACTGCTTTCCAGGATTGGGGTCCTGGGACCACAGCTACACTGAAAGGCCTTGCTAGGTGGAGGTAGCCATTCTCTCATGGGCACGTTGGGTACAGCCCACACCTCATCCAGCCACTGGAGTAGCATCTGAGGCAGCTGAGGAGCTCAGTGCCACAGTGCAAGGAGAGGAGACCACCAAATGAGGTGGTACCAGAGGCGAGCCAGGTCCAGAAGGCACCAGCAGCCCCTCCTTTGCTTTCTTCCATTGTCTTAGACTATAGCTTCTGGCTTCTGTCAAGAGGGCTGACTAATCTCCTTATCAAGTAGTCTCTCCATCACACCCTTAGTGTTCTTTCCCAAACAGGCTTTCTCATTCTTTTCAATATGAATATGCTGAGAATTTTACAAACCATTAGGCTCCGTGTTCTACTTCCTTCCCAACTGACAATTCCATTGTTAAGTCATTTCTCGTATTTTACTACAGTGAAGAGAAACCGGGCCACTCCTTTATTGCTTCAATAAAAATATCTAATTTTGTCACTTGCAAGTTTTACCTTCCATAAAATACTAGAACATGAACACAGTTCAGCCAAACTCTTTGCTGCTTTGTAACAAGCATGGCCTTTCCTCCAGTTTCCAATATGTATTCCTCATTTCCACCTGAGACCTCATCGGAATAGCCCTTACCATTCATATTTCCTCCCCTTCTGTTTGAGATTTCTCAGGTGTTCTCTGAGAAGACTGAGCCTTTCTCTACAGCTCTTCTCTCTTCTTTCTGAGCTCTCATCAGAATCAGCTTTAACAGTCCATTCAGAGCAATGTAGGATTTTTCTAGCATGTATCTCAAAACTCTTCCAGCCTCTATCCATTAGCCAGTTCTAAAGCACCTCCACATTTTTAGGGATTTATGACAGCAGCAACCCCACTGCTTAGTGCCAAGTTTTGTCTTAGCTTGAGCTGCTAAACCAAAGTACCATAGACTGGGTGGTTTATAAACAACACAAATGTATTTCTCACAGTTCTGGAGGCTGGAAGTCTGAGATCAGGGTGCCAGCATGGCGCCTTCTTCCAGGTTGCAGATTTCTCATTGTATTCTCACAAGGCAGAGCAGTAAGCTCTCTCAGTTGATTCTAATAAGGGCACTAATTCCATTCACTCCTGTGACATAATCACCATCCAAAGGCTCCACCTCCAAACACCATTACATTATGCGTTACGTTTCAAAATATCAATTTTTTTCTTGGGGGGGGGACACAAATATCCAATCTATAGCAGTTGTCCTTTTTTATTCTTGAAATTATGAATGGGGATGACAGTGAAATGAGGGAGTATAAATTTCCTGGTGACTCCAACAAAATGATGCTTAGATCTTGGCCAGGTTTTCCATTCATTCAATCATATAACATGCCAGGTTGTATTCCAGGAGCTGAGAATATGGCAGTGAACAAGACAGGCTAGATCCCACTGTCATGGAGCTGACATCTGAGTGGGGGATACAATACAATATAGGTTTATATCTGGCCCGGAAAAACAAAGCTAGAACATAATCCACAGACCTAAAAGAAATTAGACTAATCAGACAAGAACGTCAAGAACTTCTACCAGGAAGTTCTGTGCACATGCTCTCTTTTCTGGACTCCCTTCTCTACTGGACTTCAGGTATAAAAATTCTGTCTCAGTAAAGGTTCCAACCAACTCAGTCACACTTAAATACACACGAGTGCCCTACAATTCCTCTCAGCGGCGCCTACATTACGTTACCCGTAGATGTGAGGCATTCCAAGGTAGCAGAAAGGGATTTTCAGGACCTTCTCAGAGTCACTTCACACTTCGGTTTCTAAAGAAACATTTGTTATGCACCTGCTCTGTTGCAGGTCAGCACTAGGCTTGTTCGGGCAACAGTGGATAGTTCATTTACAATGAAACACAGAGCCTGAAGGGACATTTGCTTGATACTGTCTGTCTGTCCCTCCAGATGTTCTATCTGCCTGTCTCCACCCAGCTCTGTGCTCCCTTCCTGCCTGGCTGCTGGTCAGCAGTGGCACAGTCCTATCAAAGATCGTTGTTCCCTATTAGGGGTCCTCTTACATAGCCACGGCCACAGCTATAACTATAGCTCTCTCTCTCTAATCATTAACACCCTCTGAAGATGGGTGACCATAAAGGGGGTAAATGCTCCATGCTGGTGCTCCACCACTCCCAAGTATATAGAGTCTTCTCACTGACCTCCCCTCAATAGCTCCATTCCAATGGACACAGGCTGCAAAGCCAGCCCTGCTCTCTGATCAGAGACTGACCCTGGGCACCGGCTTTATTCTTAAGTTCCAAGGACTCAGGTGGGATCGGAGGGCTGGTGAACATTCTATAAGTGGCGCTTACTCTCAGAATCAGCAGTGAATCACATCAAAATAGAACAAAACTCAGCGTGGTGACTGGAGAGACCCTGGTCCCCTGTACAGAGAAGGCAAGCCTCTGAAGGGCCGTGACTTACCTTTCTGTGTTCAGTGGAGGGCTGTGGGCAGATGAGCTGGAATCTAAACAGCAGCAGGAAACCCAGGGCACTGAGAAGGAAAAACAGCAACAAGCAGAGCTGTGAGTATGTTCCAGGCTGCAGTACCCAGAGGAAGGTAGCATCTCCATCTCATCACTGGAAGGGAGAGAATAGTCCAACCCAGGCCCTGGGATGTGACCCACTGAAGAGGCAAAGGGCCAGCCCACAGAAGGGGAGGCAGCACAGTGCTGTGGGCTGGGCCAAGGCATGGGGCAGGCCTGGGATCGAACCCGGCTTTACCACTTACCAGCAAGCTTTCTAGGTGAGGACCTCTAACCTCTTTGAGCCTCGTCTCTGCCACTGTAAGATGGGGATAACAACGGAAGCTAGCTGGGAAGTTTGGGGAGAACTGAATGAGATGAAGCGCCACGTCTGACACAAAACAAGTGCTAGTGTATGCTTGGTCCTCGTGGAGCTGGTACTGTCAGGCTGAGCGGGGATTCGGAGCCTGGCCAGGGAAGTTCCTCTCCCATACCCAGGCTTTCCTCAGGACCTGTCCTCTGCCTGTCCTTGACCCTTTGGTGTCACATATGTTCTCCATAGGTGGGACTAGCTGTGTTAAGCCGCACTGTCACCAGCCCGGATTAGGGCTTGTCATCAAATAAAGGGAAGGTGCAGAAATAAGAGCCAGCTGGCCCCGAGACAGCAGGGCATGCTGGGAGAGCGTGGAGCTTTGGATGCAAACACATGTAGGCTAGACTCCCAGCTCCACCCTTCTCATCTGAGGGATCCAGGGTAAGCTAATGTCTCTGTGCCTTGATGTCTTCATCCTCTGTAAGGATCACTGAGGATGACAGAGATGAAACTGCCCAACATAGTCAGAGGAGACAATTATTGTCAAATAATTTAAATGCCCGAAGTCCCTTAATTTAAAGTCATCAATGGCATTGTTTTAAGCATCCTTGCAAAAAGGCCACTGTTCCTTCTTAGCTGTCTTTTGAGTCCTTTTTTAGGGTTTAACCCTGAGGACAGAAGTTAAGCAACCTGGTGGTTCTTGGCCTTGTTGAAACCTACAACGTAATTAAAAGATAAGAAACACTGCTTTGTCCAAGATAAACTCACTGTGCGTAGGTGGAGATGAAGGAAGCTGTCTGAATCTGGGGTTAGGGCTTGTGGAGTTAGAAAAGGCTCCCACCATCTCTAAGAATTCTAAATTCCACACCAACCCTCATTTCATATGTAAATGAGCATGGCCTTAGCAGACCACACAGAATGGACTTGGACAGACTGGCTGGAAGCAGGGTGAAGAGACACGTAACCAGGTGTTAAATGCATCCTTTCTTCTGCTGTCTTAGAGCTGCAGCTGAGGACCAAGGGTATTCCATACACACACATTCCACTAAGAAGGGCTGTAGGTCTATTCAGGACCAGAAAAAGAGGTGGCCCCCACCTAAGATGTCTTCCAGCGATGGGGCAGGGGCATCTCAAGGAGTGGGTGCAAACACGGTGGTGGGAAAAGAACAGCTTTTTTCTAGTTGTATCTTTACTGGATTCAGTTTATCCTCTTAACTAAGGAACACATTCATCATGACTCAGGAGTCTATGCCCCTTGGTTGCAAATCACCTCTGTGTCTCAGTCTCCTCATCTGCAAAATGGGAATAATATCAACGGCCTTGCTGACCTCAAATGAGTAAATGTGCGAGAAAGCACACTATGAACCATGCCTACAAATCTGAACTTTTTGTAACACATTCTGGCGCTGTTTACTCATTTAAAAAGAAAACCTGCTTGGTGTGGTTTTGTTAAAAACAAAACAAAACAAAAAACAAAACAAAAAATAAAAACCAAGCAGCAGTCCACAAATGTGTTCCACCTCAGCTCCTCAAAGTTCTTGGTAGACACCTAAGCCCCATATCTGTAAGGCAACCAGGAGCGGTTTTGCATAACCGCTCATTCCAGGTTGCATTTCCATGACTTTGAGGCAGACTTGGGGCAGGAGAGGGAGTGAAAGATGGAAGAGGAAAGATTCTAGGTTTTTTGCTGTCTCAGAGGAACTGCATTCCAGGTTGTCTGGTCAACTCTATGCACAGATATTCCTACAGTTCGTTCCCTTACCTCCTTCAGATGTCTTCCCAATGCTGTCCCTTCTCCAAGAAGCTTCCATGACCCTATAAAAAACAGCACTCCCTCTCCCAGCCTAGCCTGTTTTTCTCCATAGCACTTACGATCTCACATATTATGCCTTTATTCAATTAAATTTCACCCTCTGCCCACTAGAATATAAGCTCCATGAGATCGGAGAGTTTGTTTTGTTATTACTTCAACCCCCAGCATCTAGCAGTGTCTGCTATATAGTAAGAACTTAATTCATTGAATTTATGTATGATGCTACATCATCTTGACAGCCTTTGAAGTGTCAAGATAAGTGGAAATCGTGCGAATTAACATATTCAAAAAAGTCCAAAGTGACTTTGGGAGCTTTTAAAAGTTCTTTTATGAGAGATTCATTAAAAAATCCGGTGTGCTTCGAATTTCTATGTGATGTCCCCAAATACTTTCTCATAGGATTGACATGAGGTATGGCAGCAAAATGTGTTTTGGTGCCTCTTGTTGCAAAAATGCAACACAATGTCGTATTTAGACATTCAAATGCACCTTTTCTTCATCGAGCTAGGCCCTGGTGCATAGGGGAACCCAATAAAATTCATTCTGGAATAAAACCTTAGTTATTAAATGGGCTCTGCTCTGAATGGAATAGAATAAATTCCCCCAGAGGGGAAATTATTCTTTGGCTGCAATAACAGCAGCCAGAGCAATATATAACCCCAGGGGCCAGAAGAAACTCTGCCAAGGGCTGAAAGTTTCCCGCCCCTGCTAAGTAGACTGTTTTGGGATACCCCGCCCTGCTCACACATACCTATCTAATTGGTAGTCTGTAGCTGTGCCCACACCTCTCCAAAACACTGACAACTCAGCCCAAAGCCTTGTTCCTCCTAACCCATTTCGAAATTAATGTTTGGGGAATGTGAGAGCACGTGTGTGTCTGTGTGTGTGTGCAACTCAAGTGTTATTTCACTTTGATAGTTTGTTTTGGCAAACTGCTCCCAGCTTGCAACGTTTTGACAGATTGAAGGCTACCAGGGCCTTTGGCAAACAAATCACACGCTCCCCTCCGAGCGGCGGGGAAGCCACATTCCTACCAAGACTTTCCAATTCACCTTGCAGGAGGAACAACCCAACATTTCACACCAATCAGAAAAAGAAAAAAATTATGCTATTCCCCAGCGCTGTTCTAGATTTTAAACACTCCATCATTTCATTTCCTCATGTAGAAAATAATGTTCACTGAAATCTGGTACAAGTTCTACATCATGGCGCTGGGGCTCTGGGTTTCGGTATTTGCCTTGGCCCGCCCTTCCCCGCCCCCACCCTAACCACCCTTCCCCCAGTGAGGGTGGATCATGTCACAGCCACTGTGCACCTCGGATTACCTCAATGACCTCTACACCACTTGAGCAGATCAAGTAACAAAATAAGGAAAACAGAAAAATAAAATCTTAACTTCTTTTCTTCTTCAGTTAATACAACCCAAGAGATATTTTGGGAGCAACCTGATCACTAATAAAATTATATCGACCTTAGCAAAAGAGAGCCAAAATTTTAGCTTTGAAGTGAAATCTCTACCTACTGCACTCTGGAGATCAAAAATGTTTGCTAAATGTGAATTTTACTGTGTTCAGCTCAATCCTCTGCCTTCCTCGTATAGCAGTTAAGAGTAAAGGAAGCAAGACAGGGAGATGGGTTACAAATGACGTTAGCCAATGAAGACTTGATGGTTACTACTGATGTCAATATTTACCAGTATTATTGCATTTAATCTCTACGACCATCCTATCAGACACTTTTATTATACCCATTCTGTAGGCTAGGAAATTGAGGCACAGAGAGGCTGTCATGTACTGAAGGGCACACACACCTACTAAGTGGAAAAGCCTGATTTCAATGCTAGCAGTCAGACCCTTGGCCTGGCCCCTTAACCACTGTGCTCTGGGGCCTCATTAGGAAACAGCACACCTTTAAAGCAAGCATTTGCATTTTATCACATCAATTTTCTTCCCCAGTCTTATGAACCTGTGGCTTCACACATCTGTTTTACTTTCTGTCATTGCTTGCAAAAATAATCAGAAAATAAGTGGATGTAATAAAATCATGTTTATCCAGCCTCACTAGAGAACAGTCTAAGTTTTAAATAATTGAAGCTAACCATTTAAATTCCAAACTTAAAAAAAAAATGCATTCTATTTATTTCCTCCGCTTCTCATACAGAGCATGAGAGCATGCTGAGCTTAAGCAACCTTTCTTAGATGGCTCAGAGTCATCGGTGTGAATGTCAACCAATCTATACATCATCAGGTGGTGAGGCCTTTGAGCAGAGAGCACTTTGGGAGCCCAGAATCTGGGACGTTGGCCCTTGGCTGTCTCCACCCTGCTGTAAGGCATTGCAGATTACTATAGATAAGTCTGTGACCCCTTAGTCCGCTCCTTTTGGGTCGGCCTTGACCTTGGAAACCTTTAGACAATGAAGCTACAATCACACCAAGACCAAACAGGCTCTGGGAGAAGGGCTGCCTGGCTTTCTTGGAGTAAATGTTTCCATTTTAGAGCATAGACTTCAGGACACCTATTCTTATTGCATACTGGTTTTTATTGCTTATTTCCAGGTTCTCCACTCTTGCAATCATTTGTGTTTTATGGACCAGGGGCTCTGAAAAAGTGGTGTTCTGTCACCATACAGCTTTTTAAGACACCGTACCCTTTGGTAAATTCCCCTGCTCAATGGTAGCTTTCTTGAAGAATTGATTTCTAATACATCTTTGCAGCAAGCGGGGCAATTAGCACAGACTTGGTCCAAACTAAGGGCTAATAGATAACGAGTGAATCAAAGAATGGGAGAATGAAAGGAAGAGAGGTGAGAAAGAAGATGGAGGGAGGAAGTATTAGTCATTAAAGAAATGCAAAGTGCTGTTGTGAGTTTTTCGTCAATAAAGTATTTTCTAAGTGGACCCCAGAATTCTGTCATAAAAATAGAAGAACTGGGAAAAGGAAGACAATCCTAAAAGAAGGATTTCTTATAAGTTGGAGTTATCAGTTCTGATCCCCGGGGGGTGAGTGTTAGCCTGAGGCCTATAAATCTATTGGAATAAGTAAAGGATGGGTACCTGGCATCCCAATGATCACACCTTGATTCTACTGAACCTCTTTGGTACAGAATGTTCTAGCAAATCCCACAATCGAGTACTGAGTGAGGAGGACATGGTCCAGGTGCAGGGCTGTGCCAAGCTTAAAGAAAAATCAATACTGTCTGAATGCCTGCCATCTTTTTACAGGAAAGAGTTTGCCAGGGCAGTCCTCCAAAAAAGCATTTTATTTCCTCCTGGCCTCTATGCCTACCATTCAGATGGCCCCTACTGGGCATCCCACAAAACATTCCAGCAGGTTCTTCCCTGGTACACTTGTACTCTTCTGCTCCCATCAGGAAACTTGTGTTCGTATAGTCAACCATGTCCCCAAACCCATTGATGCCAGTCACTGTGTAATTACAAAAAATATTCAAATAATACACCAGTCCATGAACAAAGCACACACACACAAAAAAGAGTAGTTGTTAGTTGTGTCTACAAAAACGAAGCTGAATGCTTTGGAAAGACTCACTAACGGCAAGTAGCCAAGAAAAAAACTGCTGGCAAATTAGGTGTGGATGAGACAACTGTAAATGATTAGGGGCAAAAATAATAAAAATCTAGACTTATTCTGTACTCAGATTGCTTTGCAAATGTCTTTAAATTCTCACTCCGCTTTAAAGAAATCCAAAAGGAAACCTTAGATAATACTTATGACTGTGGTATGTGCAAGAAAGACAATGAGGGGTTCATGCTCAAAGAAAAGTCCTCGGCCTCACATCAAAAAATTGGTGAGTGAATGTACATGTGTTTTAAGTTAAAAATAAACTGTTAAAGGTGTGTGTGCATCATTTGTATGATTTTTCTGCTTTAACGTACTTTTGCAATTAACTAATGATCCTAATAAGGAAAGGAAAATTTTCTACTCTATTTTTTTACACAAAAGATAATTACTAATTTATTCATTCAGTAGTTAACAAATATTTATTAAGCATCAGTTGGGTAGTGGTTTAGATGTGGCTTACACAAACTCTGTCCTGTCTTATTAACGCCATGTAGTTTAATACTTATGATCTGAGACTGGCCTCTCCTCCTCCATCCGTTTTCTTGGTCACCGGCTTGACCCCACGATCTTTCCCAATTATTATATATTTCTTTACCCCTGAGGGCAATCTCGGTTTTCACTAATTAATCATACCTCAAGTATCACTACCTTGAGCATTCTCTTTCTCACAAACAAACACATGTTCTTCACCCACTTCTTTCTTCTTTTCTGTATTTGGGATCTTTTTCAATTGCTCCAAGAACAACCAGCCACCTTTCTCTTTCTCGTTTCCTCAGTCCCTTTTGGTTGTATTTCTAAGCGAAGTAGCTGACAGGCATTACAGTAATGTTACTCTACTGAAGTGTATATGAAGAAAAAGGAAAGCCTTTAATTTGTAGAAGACTAAAACCAGACACTTGACCTAGGGCCATCAACCTGTAAAACGCTTAAAATGATCCAGAACTCTCCATAAAATCTATAAAAATCACCATCTAACTTTGTAATCTCTCTAATTACATCTGCGTTTCTTCAGAAGCTACCATTTAAATTAAGAATCACTGAATCAACTTTATTTCCTGCCAATTTAACTGATTGTTATTTTCAATCATTTTGTTTTTTTCTCTGTTTTCATTTCAAACAGAAAATATGTCAGTTACACGAAAGCCCTCCAAGAGGTAAAGGAAGAGCGCTGACCAAGGAGACTGGCTCTGAAGAGATTCCGTCGGTCAGCCACGGCAGGCAGACATCATCACTTGTTATAGTGCTTCTAGGGAGAAAATGGTTTTCCTTCCATTCAATCATTGAACAAACGCATAAAGATGTAATTGTGCATATCAAAAAACAAAAAAGTGCACAATTCGGAGCAAGTCTTCAAGAAACATAAATACTCCTGATCACTGAGTACCATTTCCTCTCTAACTTGGAACTGGTGACAAACATTCCCCAATCGAGCCTTGACTAACCCTTTGGTCCGAAAGAATTCTGCTTACCCTGCATTATGAATGGCATCCAGAGCTTGTCCAAGGTTCAGTGACAGCCCACTAACCAGTTCCACCAAGAGTTAAGATCTTATGCCTCCTCTGCTACTGGGTTTAACTGTGATTCTTTTTTATTACAACAGACGCTGAGCAGAGCAGAGATGCTCTTAATACATTCCTACTCAGGGCTGCTCTGCCTCTTTCAATGAGGAAGAAGCTGGCTTTGTTTCTCTGGGGCTTGGCAAAAACTGAGGAGGGATTTTTAAACTAAACCTCCGTATATCAGAATTGTGAATCCCTTAAATGTTTTTTCTTCTCAGGGATTTTCTTGGCAGCTGAATTCTAATTCTGACCTGTTTTCCCTGTAGGTAGAGAAATTCTCCAGCATTTCCAATTGATCTTTATGCATTTGGTTGCCTTGAAAAATGTTAAAAAGCTCCTAATATGTGTGTATGTATTTCTCATCTATCAATTTTATCAAAGACCTCTTACTCTTAAAGTAACCAGAGGCCTTTGCCCCCAAAATTTTGAAAAACATTTAGACAAGACATTCTAGGTTTTTTTGTTTGTTTGTTTGTTTGTTTTTTAGGTTAAATATATTTATTTGGCTCTAGACACAGAAAGTACAACAGTTTATTAGGACCTGGCTTATGAAGGAGACCTGACGGAAATCTCTAGCTGAGCTCTCCCGAAGACTCGCCCATCCTCCTAATTTATGTATTCTTTCCCCAGTTCTTACAGAACTCTTGGAGAAATGTCCCACTGAGCAGCCCCGTTCAAACAACCCCTTAGCAGAACCTGGGCGCAGAGGCCTGTCAAGACTTCCAGAGTTCCGCCATCGGAGTAGCAAGGCGACATCTAGCTTTCTGCTACTTCCACCTTGCTCATTTCTTCTAACCTGTGGGCAATTTCTCTGAAATAATGCACAGCTTGCAGGCAAACCCACCAGGATCCCCTTGAAGGGAGATGGCCACCACACCACATATCATTACAGGAGGTTAACTGTTCACAGGGGCATCAATTAAAATTCCGAGACATCAAGAAAAAAAAAAACTTTGCAAAAGGGACTTCTCCCAAGTAACACCATTCCCGTGCAGCCTGAGTGGCCATGATTTTGAGAGTCTTCAATACTTTTAGGGGCTTTTCTGATGGCAGCCAGACTTAACACATGTTTACAAGGTGAACCCACCTTTGTCTCTCCACTGCTCTTTTCAATCCAGTTCAATATATGACTGTGACCACCACTTCTCTGTCCCCACTGGGTCCTAGTGCTCAACTAAGCAGTGGTCCTGAAGTGACCAAGTGATCCAGCTGCTGTGGTTTTACATCGGTGTGATGAAGTTTCCACAAAACGGATGTATATTTCATGTCTTGACATATCTTTTAAACTATTTTTTAAACTATGGCTTAAAAATGTACACATGCTAAATTAGATCAAAGGCCAAATACTAACCCTGAAGAAACCATAAAACATCAATGGCTAGATTTTGCAGGGGTCTAAGAATGGAGCTTTTCCTGACTTCTCTGACTGTTTCTAACATGCTGTGAATGTCACCGATGAAGAAGGTTGTAGCTCTCCACTTCGGGCCTGCGCAGGTCTGTTCATGTAAAATTATATAAGCAACTACAGACTACCGCTCGCGTGCGCGCGCGTGCACACACATACACACAAACACACGCACACACACTACACTCAATTAACTGCCAGGCGTGGGCCTCAGAGTAATTACCTGGCAAATGCTCGAGCCATGGTTGGGCAATCCCACATGGCACCATCACAATAACATACTATAGACCATTTTACTTTTTATTGTGCAAGTTCTGGGCATTTGGGCTTAATGTATAGTTATGGGCGGGGCGGGGCAGGGGGGGAACTATAAGATATCATTAATGATTCAACTCTAAAACAGAAATTTCCTCCTTCTCCTCTTTTTAGATTCTGAGTCAATTAATTTAAAGACTATCTTGAGATTACGAGATGAGTTTCATCAAAGAATTGTTACTAATTGCAATTACTTAACTATGTGGATCAAAATTTCCTTAATACTATGCAGCTAAAACAAGTGTAAAACCAACTAGATGCTGAGGTTGATGAACCAGCTATCAGCCATAAATCCTGATTTCAAATTTTGGTGTTTATCAAAACGGACTCAATGATCTCATGTGTAAATATTACAAATTTGAACTTATAAAATAAATTTATCTTAATAAAATACTGCCGTTGGCTATTTTATTTGCTGAGGTTTTACAAAGGATTTTGACTGCAGAATTTTTAAAAGGGTCTATTGCCTTAAAGCGTTTGAAAAAAGCCTCAATGACAGGGACTACAGTTCCTGAACGCAGAGCCCTTTTTCTGACTCTACACTA
>NW_011888791.1:2410249-2425820 GCF_000151845.1 Pteropus vampyrus
GGTTAAATATATTTATTTGGCTCTAGACACAGAAAGTACAACAGTTTATTAGGACCTGGCTTATGAAGGAGACCTGACGGAAATCTCTAGCTGAGCTCTCCCGAAGACTCGCCCATCCTCCTAATTTATGTATTCTTTCCCCAGTTCTTACAGAACTCTTGGAGAAATGTCCCACTGAGCAGCCCCGTTCAAACAACCCCTTAGCAGAACCTGGGCGCAGAGGCCTGTCAAGACTTCCAGAGTTCCGCCATCAGAGTAGCAAGGCGACATCTAGCTTTCTGCTACTTCCACCTTGCTCATTTCTTCTAACCTGTGGGCAATTTCTCTGAAATAATGCACAGCTTGCAGGCAAACCCACCAGGATCCCCTTGAAGGGAGATGGCCACCACACCACATATCATTACAGGAGGTTAACTGTTCACAGGGGCATCAATTAAAATTCCGAGACATCAAGAAAAAAAAAAACTTTGCAAAAGGGACTTCTCCCAAGTAACACCATTCCCGTGCAGCCTGAGTGGCCATGATTTTGAGAGTCTTCAATACTTTTAGGGGCTTTTCTGATGGCAGCCAGACTTAACACATGTTTACAAGGTGAACCCACCTTTGTCTCTCCACTGCTCTTTTCAATCCAGTTCAATATATGACTGTGACCACCACTTCTCTGTCCCCACTGGGTCCTAGTGCTCAACTAAGCAGTGGTCCTGAAGTGACCAAGTGATCCAGCTGCTGTGGTTTTACATCGGTGTGATGAAGTTTCCACAAAACGGATGTATATTTCATGTCTTGACATATCTTTTAAACTATTTTTTAAACTATGGCTTAAAAATGTACACATGCTAAATTAGATCAAAGGCCAAATACTAACCCTGAAGAAACCATAAAACATCAATGGCTAGATTTTGCAGGGGTCTAAGAATGGAGCTTTTCCTGACTTCTCTGACTGTTTCTAACATGCTGTGAATGTCACCGATGAAGAAGGTTGTAGCTCTCCACTTCGGGCCTGCGCAGGTCTGTTCATGTAAAATTATATAAGCAACTACAGACTACCGCTCGCGTGCGCGCGCGTGCACACACATACACACAAACACACGCACACACACTACACTCAATTAACTGCCAGGCGTGGGCCTCAGAGTAATTACCTGGCAAATGCTCGAGCCATGGTTGGGCAATCCCACATGGCACCATCACAATAACATACTATAGACCATTTTACTTTTTATTGTGCAAGTTCTGGGCATTTGGGCTTAATGTATAGTTATGGGCGGGGCGGGGCAGGGGGGGAACTATAAGATATCATTAATGATTCAACTCTAAAACAGAAATTTCCTCCTTCTCCTCTTTTTAGATTCTGAGTCAATTAATTTAAAGACTATCTTGAGATTACGAGATGAGTTTCATCAAAGAATTGTTACTAATTGCAATTACTTAACTATGTGGATCAAAATTTCCTTAATACTATGCAGCTAAAACAAGTGTAAAACCAACTAGATGCTGAGGTTGATGAACCAGCTATCAGCCATAAATCCTGATTTCAAATTTTGGTGTTTATCAAAACGGACTCAATGATCTCATGTGTAAATATTACAAATTTGAACTTATAAAATAAATTTATCTTAATAAAATACTGCCGTTGGCTATTTTATTTGCTGAGGTTTTACAAAGGATTTTGACTGCAGAATTTTTAAAAGGGTCTATTGCCTTAAAGCGTTTGAAAAAAGCCTCAATGACAGGGACTACAGTTCCTGAACGCAGAGCCCTTTTTCTGACTCTACACTAGAGAAATGTGGCACACAGGAGTTAAAGATTCCAAGGACTGGTTTTCTGATCTACAAAACAGAGATACTAATGCTTATTCTACCTACCTCACATGGTTGATATCAGGATCAAATTTTAAAAATGTAGGTGAAAGTCATAGATGTTTTGAGGAGAAGGGACTAGAAAGGTCACCTTTTAAATAAACCAGGTCAATTAAGTGAACATCTGAGGGGATGCAGTCAGAGGACAATATTTTTCAAATTCTTCGGGTAATGCTGTTATGCAACCGTGATATCTATCCACTAACCCAGTAACATCTTTATTTTTAAAAATTTGAGACTTAAAGATGAAAAAATTTTTTACTTAAAAAATAATAAAATAGCGGAGTATAGTGTAGGACTCAGGTCACTTGGATCTCAGTGCAAGGACCTCCCTCTCACCTCAGCACACAGCTGCTGAGGCCTTGGCCACTCTTCCAAATAGCACACTTATCACAAATGTGGACATAGTATAGCAAAAATATCGGTGAGATGCAAGCCTTCAAGGCTGTTACTCTAAGAAACTATATAGTAAAACTCAAATATGGGATTCTTATTTTCTTTTCAAAAGGTTCTTTACTTACCTGAGAGATCCCATGAAATGGGAAACCATGATGCTTGGGGTCCAGGAAAAAGTAAAGTTTCCTCAGAGATGTTGCCAATATTCTGCAGGTGGGGATGGTGTTCAAACTCCTACAGAAGGAACAACGATGCTATTTTTAGCATGGTTTGCTTAAGAAGATTCTACAGTCTAAGATTCTAGAACCTAAGTAGGCCAATGAAACCAGAAGTGAGCAAATGGAAGATATTTAAACAAAAATGTCACTGACCAGTACGGTCACCAGATTTTCTAACTGAAGTCTGATTATGTATGAACAAATTTACAGGACACTCGGCTCAGTGACTGAGTCACAGAAGTGCAATAAATGACTATCAATATGATTACCTCGGACTCCGAGCTCATAGCAAAGTTGACATTTGGCAAACCTGCGTTGGAAATTTAGCCCCATCTACTAAAGACGACTTAACCATAGGAAAGTTATTTTTCCTCTGTGTCTTGGTCTCCCAAACTGTATATTAGGGATAAAAATACTGACTAACAAATAAAGAAAATGACATACTGACATATCTACAAGATAGATGAACCCTTAAAGCACTATCCTAAGTGAAAAAAACCAGACACAAAAGGACAAATATTATACGATTCCATTTACAAGAAACGTTCAGAACAAGCAAATCTATAGAGACAGAAAGTACATTAGTGGTTGCCAGAGTCTGGGGGTGCGGTGGAGCTCATGGGAGACTCCAGGTTTTCCTCCTGTGGTGAGAAAACTGTTCTAATATTAGACTGTGGCGATTATTGAACAGCCCTGAGAATATACTAAAAGCCGATGAATTGTACACTTTTAAATTGGTGAAGTATGGCATGTGAATTATATCTCAATAAAACTTTAAAAAAAATACTGCCCAGAGAATACTGCAGGTTGTTGTGAAGATTAAATGAGTGGACATTAGCCCAGTGCCTGGCACAGAGCGCCTCTCACTAAAAAGTAGCTCTGATGATACTATGCAAGAAGGGGTGAAGCAACACTTAAAATGTGTTATCACAGTAAAAAAAGATAAATCTCCCTCACCTACAAACACTACTTTATTCAGAAGCCCTCACAAAACAGAACTGCTAAACATTGTCAAGTGAGCCAACAGTTTCAAAGGTTATAAACAGCATCAGAAAGCCCGGGATAGGAGGTTTGATTGAAATGTGATGGAACTTAGGAATCAAAATCATGGCCCAGGCTCCTCCCCTCCAGCACCTCCTCTCAGAGAAAGACAAATAAATGAAGTGAGGTTTCCAGGTGTGTGCAGGGGTTCTCCCTAAGAAAGGCAGAGTTTTCCAAGACCATTGGTTTCCAAATTCTTCCTTTGAAAAGGACTTCACATTTCCTTCTCACTGGAAAGGGAGGATTGAGAGATAAGTTACAAAAACTTAAAAGACAGTCATGAGAAGCAGAAAATTCCATTTGCAGGAGGAAAAAATATCAAGATTTCAAAAGTTACCACCAGCCCTTTCTGAGGGTTAAGAAAGTAAAGCCTCTTAACTGTAATCACCCCTAATTAGCTATCAGCAACTCATGAAATTACTCACGGTACTGAAGACCCTTAAATTCTTGGGTTTCAGCCAGAAGTTTACTGAGATCCACCAGGAAGAAAGCCAGCAAGTGCAAACTGGAACAGTTAAAACTCCTCTGAATCCAAGATGCAGTCTTGCTCTTGGCTGTGGAACAGGTATGTACAAAGATGGGATTTAACTTGGGAGTCAAGTAAAATCTTTGCCAAGCTCCTGATGATGATCAATAATTATTTACTCAGTATGTGGAGTGCTCAGGTCCTCTCCGAGGGATTCAAGAGAAGGATGAGTCAATGCAGGGTCTCACTTTACAATCTAACTTAGGAGGGTAGGATTTAGGGGCATGGAGTTATCTGGGAAAAGGATGGTGATATCCAGAATAGCACAGGGTAAATGTTGTTACATGGAGGCCCTAAGTGCTAATCGAGCTAGTTCAAGAGAAGGAGAATCACTGCAGAGGGCTGGTCAGGCACCAGCAAGGAAGACAGACTTAAAATCGGCCCTGAGCCTACGCAAGTCATAAGTGAATAATCCAGAGCAGTTGGTAAGAGTGGACGCTCTGTAATCTGAATGACGTGGGTCTGAGACCAGCATCCCCATTTATTAACCAGGTGACCTTTGGCAATTAACCCTTCGTCTTTCAATTTCCTCATCTGTAAAATGGGGATACTGTTTATAACGACCTTATAGGGTTGTTGTAGTAGATGTTTATTGAGACTGCACCTGGGTGCTAGACACAGCAGACATGATCCCTGTTCTCAAGGAACTTAGGTGCTAGAGGGCTATATACTTTAAACAAGCTGAAATACAAATAAGTATAAAAATAAAGTTGTGAGAAGAGCCATGAAAAAAGGTCCAAGGTACTTCAGAAACTACACTGGGCAGCGGTCAGAGAAGGTCCATCTGAGGAAGTGACCTTCATGGCGAGGCTTGGTGAGGGGTGAGTAGGGGTCGGCCAGGTGAAGGGGGTAGAAAGACACCCCAGGGAGAGGAAATCTCGAGTGTAAACTCATGTGAGGAACTGGGAGGAAGATGGAAGCAGGGTGGCAGGAACTTGGCGATCAAAGGAGAATGTGGGAAGAGTTGACCCCACATTTACCAGAATAAGGTAGATGAGTGGTTGAGGGGGACAAGGGAAAGAAAGGCATCAAAGATGACTGCTTCCAGATTTCTGCGGGATAGAGCCAGCAAAAGGAGATGCTAGCAGAGCTTCTGTGGTTTTGTCAGGACAGGAAGGGCAATGTGGAGGGAAGAGAGCATGATATGAAGCAGTGGTTTCCAAACCTGACGAGAAGTCAACCAGAAAAGTATCTTAAATTAGCAAAACAATTTGAAGATAGATTTACGACAGCTGCTAATGACCATGAACTTTGTCCTCTGTGTGTACTTTGCCTTCAGATATTTGCTGATAATGGAAGGAAGCCATCGTAATTAGCATGTCATTTTAAAATATTGTTCCTCTCATCTTTAGCTCGCCCTTTTAAAATGTATATTTTGAATGTATGTTTTACGTGCTCACATGATACGTTGATAGGCTTTTTAAAAAGCAAATATATGTTGGAGTTGTACACTCCAATATTTTTTATTGTTGGGGTGTACATCAAAAAAATTTTAGGAGACCACTGCTCTAGAATGTTTCTTGTCAGGTTTGGTCGGTCTTTTCTCCTGACATGGTTGACCCAGGAGAGCTTATACCGGCTCTGCCATTTCCTTAAAGTTGACTCGTGCTTCCATGACTAGTACTGTGTTAAATCAGCTCTGCCTTTCAAACTCTGGGTCACGACCCATTGGTCTCTCATGAAATCAATTTCGTGGGTCATGATCTGCACTTTTTTAAATAAAATAAGAAAGACTGGAAAAGAAAAGAAAAGAAAATACCAGTGTTTATCACACATAGAAGGATAGGTGTTTCTTACTGTGGTTTGGTCAGAAACGTTTCAAAGCCCTTGCTCTGGAACCCAGAAGACGGTAAAGATGTCTACCTGTGACTGGGGGAATAAAATCGTAAAGACAGGCAAAGCCAAGTTATCCAAGCCCCTGGAAAGTGGCGCCAGGAGGATTTTTGTTGCAAGGGGCAAGAAAGAGCCACTGTAGGTTCTGGAGCAGGGAAGGACCTGATGAAAGTGAGGTTTCCCAAAAATGCGTCTGGCAACAGTGCACAGAGCAAGCAGATTAAGTAAACATGCCATCTACGGAGCCGAGTCCCCTTGTGAGGTTTGCTCCTGTTGATTTATCACCTTTCTTAACTGAACAAAAAAATCTAACAATCTCGTTTCTGTTAGAACATACGCTCCCTGGGGGATGGAGGCCCCACCTCTTCTCCTTTCCACAGAGATCCTACAGGAAAGCTGACAAGTCACCTGATTTTGTTCGGGCCAAAGTCGAAGTCCCCACACACCAGGAGGAAGTGGAAGAAAGCATCAAAGCTCAGGATGGCAGGGACAGAAAGAGGGGCCACAACAGGGGCCATAACCCAGAGCAGAGAATGGCTCCTCTGACCCTGGGAGATGCTGCTGTGTCCTCAAACCATGGCGCTCTGCTGCTCCTTACCCACAGGCCCGCTCTGAGTATCTTCCCTGTCCCTTCCCCTCAGGTCTGGAAGACCACACCTGATATCAGGCCATACTCCAGAAGAGAGGGTCTTCCCAGCCTCTCACATTTGGGTTCAGAAAGGCCACTTCGCAGCCACGTCCCAACTGCAAGTGACAGTTCCACCTCCTTCCCTCCCACACACAGCTTCCCCCTCTGGAACTCACACAATGTGAAGCAATCACCAGGACCAACAAAAGCCTCATTCCTGGGGGAGAGGAAATGACTCACCAGCACAACAATGAAGACCAGAGGTTTCAGAAAGAGGCAGGTCCAGACCCCAGATCGGCACCCAGTAACACATGGTGAGGTCGAGTCTCGGAACCTGCCTGTTCCTCTGCAAAAGCCACCTTCTGAGGGTCCTGACAGGCTGGAGCCTCCACACCGGCCACATCCTGCCCTGTCCTGTGCTCGCTGACATCACCAACGTGTTCTCTGGACCCACTGCCTTTTACACAAACTTCCTTCTCACAGAACCCTTGCCCACTGTCTGCAGCACCCCCTACCTGACACTCCACGTGTCTGTGGACAAAGTACCAGGATGGCGGCTCCCAGCGTCGGAGGAGTGTCCCACCCACCCTCGTCTTCCTTTATCAGGAAAGTGGAAGAGCCAGGCACCGACTTTTACTGACCAGCAGATACGGGGCATACATCATGTTATTTAATCCTCACAGCAAACTGAGGCCACACAGCGGGTCGAGGGCTGGGCTGGGACTGAACACAGACCGCCGACACCAGGGTTGTTCTTTTCATTCTAGTAGACTCACTGCCTCCCACCTAGTAGAGGATCATACATAGCTAGACACTCAATAAATAAAGGAATGAATGGATGAATGAATGAGTAAACAGATGCTATCCCAAGGGACTGGGTATACTTCATAAATTTCCTGGGAGACAAAACATTTCAGGAATGACTGTGTATTGTGCCATGAATATCACCTAGAACAAAGTGAGCCAAGATGAGCCATTTAATAACCTGTTATTTCAGATAATGAGACTGAAGATGCTAGAAAACATCTACTAACTAGTCGTTACTGTGTGTCAGATAAAGTTTAGGAGCTTTACACATGTCAGCTCATTTTATCCTTACAGCAACCCCCGAAGGCTGTACCGTTGGGAAACGGAGGCACAGAGAGGTGAACCAACTTTCCCAAAGTCACCTAGCTCATAGGTAGGAGTCAGAATTCAAATCCAGGCAGCCACAGCCCAGAGTTTATGCACCTCATCATCATTTGACACTGCCATCTGCCCTGTACGAACAGGGATGACTTAAATGATCAAAACAGAGGTTGCTGGTGTAAGTATTTTCCCAAGTGTCGCCTCCAGTACTAGTATGGACATAAAGGAACTTTGTAGGCCTCAGTGGATATACTGCATGAATTCCTCAAGTCAAAACACAGCAGAGTGGCCTTGGGGTCCCTGCAGGGCTGACACCAGTCCCCTTACGTCCTTGAGCATTCGCATGTAGGGCAATCAGGTCATCAGCTAACGAGCACTCAGTGCCTACTGGGTTAGGTTTCATGCAAGATACTCAATATGACGGGGAAGGGAAGAATCCCTGCCTTTGAAGAGTTTATACGCTTATCGAGGCAGACGAATAAATAAATATGCAAGTGAATATTGCCTTGATAACGATAAATTACCTCAGACTAAGTGCCCGGTGGTTGCTGTAAGCAAAAAGGAGCCCCAACATTCCAAGGCAGAAACTAGCACAGAGGACTTTAAGGTCAGCATCTCTAAGTAGGCACTGTACTCAGGACTTTATGTACTAGCTCAGTTAATCTCATAACAACTCTATGAAATAGATAACACTGCCCCCAGGTCACGGAGGAGGAAACTGAGGCACAGAAGAGCTGGTGGATTTTCCATAGCCCACAGCTAGTAAGCACTGGTGGGCTTCAAAGCCAGGCAGTGTGATTCCAGAGTGCACCCTCTGAACCCGGCCTGGCTGCCTCAGGGGCTTCAGGGCTGCTTCCATGGACCAGGAGGATTTTTAAGGGATTAGAATAATCAGAGCCAGGATCTCAAGCATAGGGAACTGACAGCAGGTTGAAGGATGAGGTCTGGGGAAAGACAAAGGCTTCTGCAATCTTCAAGAGAAAATGAGGGACTTGTGTGTTTTGTGAATGAACAAATCTTCTACTGGAGAGAGAGCACAGTGTGAATGAATGACAGGGGACAGAGGACCAAGGAGCCACCAATGCCCAGTGAGCCGAAAGGAAAGGTGAAGAAGGAGCAAACTGGGAAGTGGTAACCAGAGGGGAGGCTATCCTGAGGTGGGGGTCAGGTGGAGAAAGTTGTGCAGGGTGTCCCCTGCACCCCTCAACTGAGAAGATGCGGTGGATCTTCTCAGGAGAAAGAACTTTGTCTGAGAAGGGAGAAGGCAGCCAAGAACAGCAGTTTGAAAGCAAGAGGCAGAAAAAGCGGTGTGCTTATTTCTTGAAGGTAAACCCTGCTTAAAATGAAACGATTATCCAGAGCAGGTGGGAAGAACAGTGGGAGAGATATCCTTTGTCACTGTGAACAATATGGTGGGCAAATATATCAGCCAACAATGGTGGTACAGAACAGGGGTTAGAAGCTTAAAAGGAAAGAGGGCATCTTCTCTTTTAACAGATACCAAACATCCTCTGTTTATGCTTGTCCCTCACTGGACGGGTAGCTTCTCAAGGCAAAGCCTATGTTTTCTTATCTTTACATCTTTACTTACCTGTGCCTGGTACAGGTGGCCATGCAGTTAAAGTTTGATGAATTAATGGATGAATGACATGTGTCTTTAATAGACTTCCTTTTTAGAAAGTAGGATTCTTGTCTGCTTTCTCTCTGTCTGTTATCGCTGATGCTTAGTGAATGTCTACGACCTGCCCTAGGACCAGAAGAAAGGCACTAACCCAAGGCAGGTAAGTGCTGCCTCCAGGGAGGGTCCGACTCTCCTGAGCCCTCTGGTGGCCTTCACCGCTCACCACAGCCCTTTCAGGCAATCCTACCCCAGGCAGCCAGGCACTGGGGAAGCTGATCTTGGAGCCCCAGGAGAGCCACATTTCCAGCCTCTTCCTACTGGGCCTGGGGCAGAGGCCAGCTAGAGGGCTGTTCCTCTAACACTCCCTCTGCTCTGGGTCTTTGCTGAACCCCCTTGCAGAGCCCATCCTATCTTCCCTGTCATATTCAAACTCGGCCACAGAACTCATTTCTTCCCATTGAACCTCCATACTGTAAACTGGCTTGCCCACAGACACATGAAAACCCACAGAATCTGACTTAGGAAAAAATGTTGAGAAGATCTATTTAAAACTCCCTGGATACTTCCAAGCTACACATTACAATGACTTTTGTTACTTATTAAAGAAAACACCTGACTTCCCCTTTCTTACCTGGAGAAACGGGGTAATCAGCACAGATGAGTTAAGGATTTCAATACAAATTGCATCATTTTCATGGTCTTTAACATTCATGTGATTTATATTTGTTTTTGGTCCTACAAAAAACGTTTCCCAGGTAACTAAGGAAAAGATTCAAAGGCAGAAATATCAGGGAGGCGAGATGTTTAAAATAAATGAGCCAGTTGTTCCTGCTTCTGTACCAAGTTGCTTTTTAAATTTCAAGTGGCATGATACTGCAGATCCAAGGGAGAAATGCATTTAGAGTAAGAGCACTTTTTCTTCCCCAAATATTACCTCCTAGTCATTTGATTTACAGCATTTGATAAACCTGGTTAAATTTCTTTACTTCTGTGTAAATCACATAAGACCTCCAATTTAGCACTTGTTACAGTATATCATTATGATTTATGCTTGTCTTTCCTCCCCATAACACAGGATCAGGAAAGAATAAAGACTCTTCTCAAAGACTTATTTTTATATTCCTGATGCCTAGAGCAGAGCCTGGGGGCACAGAAGGTGTTCTGTGATGACAGAAAGAACTTATATTCAATCTCGCGTGGAGGCCTTCTCTTAAAAGCATGATTATGCTGTACTTGCAAGGTACTGATGCCCAGCCTGGGATCTGAACAGCCACTTTACTCTTCCGTGGTAACTAATTGTTTCTGAAATTAACACCATCGAGGACGTTCTCTGCCCAACTTCTAAAGCCTCCAACACACAAATAAACAGCTGTGATGGGATGCAGATCACTGTACCTAGGAATCAAAGCCACCCAGAGACACATTCCAGCCTTCCTCCGCACTCAGACTCAACCACTCTCCGGCATCCTCTGCCAAGAACAGAGGATGCAGTTATGAAAGGAAACAAGTCAGACAACCAGGGCTGAGCTCTGCATGGAAGCCACAGATTTTCTGTGTGCCACCAAGGCCTTTTCTAAGATGATGTTCCAGGTCATTCCAAAAACCGATATATTCTACAGGCACCTTGGTCAAAGGCAGATGGCCCTGAGACTAAAGGCAGCTTTGGCTCAGGCTAAGCTACCCTCCTAGTCCACCTTCCCTTCCTTATGATACAAGGCCCAGGTCCTGCCATCTACAAATGGCTTTTGTCACTCTAGCAAGCACCTGTGTACATAGGTGTGCAAACATACATGCACACACATATGCAAACACACGTGTTGGGGAAGGAGGGTATACCAAGTACACTAACACTAAAAGAACAAACTCATAGAGAATAAATACTACATTTATCCACAAAATAGATCTAGGTAAGACTTCAGAGCTGGGTGGAACTTCGATAATGTGGCGTTCTTTTAGGAAAAAAAATCTATAAAATTATACATGCTTATTGAGGAAAATTTGAAAACTATGGAAAAACAAAGTGGAAAGCTATAATTATTCACAATCTCATAATCCAAATTAACTACTATGGTGTTCTTCCTTCTGGTATTTTTCTACACAGAATACTTATACATATTATCTGCATGTTTTACATATAATATTTCTACATAAACAAAATCGCATATACAGTTTTGCATTTTCTCACTTTAAATCATAAGCAGTTCACTAGTAATATTCAGAAACATTTTTAATTACTGTATAATAGTTCATCCTATAGAAGTCAGATAACATATCTAATAAGTTCCCTTATTGTTGGAATCTGTGATAAACATCTTTGTATAAAATTCTTCATCTGCTTCTCTGCTTAGTTCCTTACGATAGATTCCTAAAAATAGAATCACTAAGCCAAAAGTATGACGATTTAAGGTCCATCATACATATGGGCTGTTTTAAAAAAGAGTATATTCTCCTAAAATCTCACATGTAGTAGATGAAATAGACACATTTGCTAATAATGTTAGCTTTATAACCTTTCCTAATTTGATAATTAGTTAGTTAGGCTAACTGCTTCAATAAACCATCCCAGAATCAATGGCTTAACACAGCAAAAAAGCTTTTTGCTCAGTTCACTGTCTGATGTGGGCTGACAGGGGCATTCTGCTCCACACAGTCATGCAGGCATCCAGAGACCAGTCTCTTTTCATCTAGAGCTCCACCACTATCTAGGGCTTCAGAATCCTTGGTTTTTTTTTTTTTTCTATCCAGTGAACAAGCAAGGGTAAACAGAAATTGTGGAAGATTTAGCTAACAGCTTCACAAAGGTAGCTTAGATCACTACCACTCATATTCCATTACCCAGCTTAGTCATATAACTATACCTAACTGCGAAAGAATGGAAAAAGTGGTCTGCCTATATCCCCAGGAGAAAATCTTTTGGCGAACAACTCCTGGTACAGGGTGGGCATTCAACGTGTTTGATGCAATAGGCAAAAAAAAAAAAAAAAATCATCTTAATATGTACTCTTGGTTATTAAATTGGAACAGATTTTCACTTTATTAGCCAAGTGTACTGTCTCTTCTTATGACCTCTTTTACCAAGGTTTCTGTAGTGCTCATAATGTTTTGAATTGATTTTCAAGAGCTCTTTCTAATATTAAGGATGTTAATGCTTATTTTGTCTGGGACTCTTTTTCACTTTGATTTTTGTCTTTTAACTTTGTTTATAATTTTTATGTAAATAAGTTTTTATTTTATGTCTTTAAATCTATCAATTATTTCCTTTGCGACTTTTTCAGATTCACATCACGGAATCGTAAAGCACATGCATACACACACTGAAAAGCTTGGAGATTCTAACTCAACACCCCAATTTCATTATTTTGTATTCATGATTTATACACAAATAAATTAATATTCAGTGAAATACAATGACTGATGCAATGCTTTGCAGCTAATTAAAGGCAAAGCAAAGCTAGAACTAGGGATTTAAAAAACTTATCGAATGTGTAATACATGACAGGCTATGCTAAACACTTTTCAAACATTATTTTGATTGATTCTCAAGACAACCCTACGAGGTAGGTGCTACTGACATCCCCATTTAACAGAAAAGGAAACTGAGGCTTCAAGCAGTGAAACAATGTGAGTGAGGTCACAGAGGTAGTAAGTGGCAGCCACATGATCTGAACCCAAGCCCACTTGATCGTTTGAGCCACGGCTTGTCTTAGCTCTTAGGTCTCCTGACACATTGCATCAAACGGACAGTCCCAGGAGGGCTGCCTGGTACATGACACATAGGCTGCAGTCTGGACCTCAGCCAGGGCAGATGCTGTGTGTGAGGTCGTGCTTGGCCCTGTTCGCTCCAGCACAGCTTTGGCCTTGAGTCCAGGATGTTTTCTCAGTGCCCCCACACATTTGCCTGTCCAAAACACGTCCAGGCTCAGTGTGCCGCAGCCACCATAAATCAGCCAGCCACACGCTCTGCCCTTGATGCTTTTGAACATCAGGGGAAAGGATTTGCCTTTTCCTGCTCAGCTCTCAGGGCTTCGGCATTGACATTTGAGTTATGTCATTATTTTTTTAAAGGACAGAAATCTAGTCGATGATTTGTAGCAATCACTGCTGTGAAGTGTATGCCAAGAGGCTCCCTATATCCTTACAGAAGAAAGCAGAAACCCAGCAAATTAGTCTTACTTCCTTGACACAATTCTGTGATAGGCCGGTATTAGGTAAAGCGGAAATCAGGAGCCATGATTAAAAGATATGATAATGCGAAAAAGACAGCCACCTCATGAATTAGGAAACATTTCAAGGAGGGCAAGAGAGCAAGTCATTGGCGTCAAAGGTCACCCAGAGGTCAAAAGGGACAATAAAAGGCAATTGGGTTTAGCAACAACAAAACTATTATCATATTCTTTTTCTTGAGCTCCATTGTCAATGGCCATGAAAACCCGTTTTCTTCCTGTCTCTTCTGTTGGTCTCCCTGTGACCCAAACCAGGACTGGAAAAATATCAACAAAACCCAGCCCCCACTAATGAGCTGTGGATTCTGGGTAATGACTCTTACACTCTGACCTTTTTATTATTTCTTGCTGAGATCTCAAACGCTAACATCTCGAAACCTATCCCCTCATTCAGACTGTTACCTTTTATTTCTAGTTTCCCCCTACTGATAGCCCACTCAAGATGAATAATAAGAGGACCCAGTTACCAGCTCCACACCGAGTCCTTTACCTGCCGAGGTTTCCTACTTTGGTGATGGCATCATCATCCTCCCACTGAATAAAGCTCAAAGCTTACCTGAGCTTTCCCCTTCCCATGTGCCCTAGGCTCAGTTTTTTGCCAAATCTCAACTCTTTGTTTGTATTATCTCTCAGATAATTCTCTCCACCAACCTCATCCAAGTCATCATTCAGATAATTACAGTTAGTGTTTCTTTGATTTCCCTACGCACCTCCGTCAAAAATCAGAGAGGCATATTTCTGGGTTCTCTGTTTTGTTGCATTGACCTATGTGTCTATCCCTCTGCCAATACCATATAGTTTTCATTATTATAGCTATATAAATCTTGAAACCTGGTAGACTGATTCCTCCTACTTTATTCTTTTTTAAAACTATTTTCATAAGTTTGACTATGATGTATCTTGGTATGAATTTCTTTGGGTTTATCCTCTTTGGAATTCACTAAACATCTCGAATCTATCAGTTTGTGCCTTATCTTAACCTTGGGAAGTTTTCAATGATAGTTCATTAAGTACTTCTTTTCAGTCCCATACTCTGCTCTCCTAGGACTTCAAAGACACATTGCATCTTTTGCTATAGTCCTACAAGTCTCTGAGGATCTGGTCTTTTTTTCTTTCTCCAGTCTATTTTCTCTTTGTTGTTCAGAGTGGGTAATCTTCATGGTTATATCTTTAAAATCACTGATTCTTTCCTTTGTCATTTCTATTCTGTTTAGCCCATCCAGTGAGATTTTCGGTTATTGATTTCCATTCTAAAAATTTCATTTGGTTCTTCTTTATATCTTCTATTTGTTGCTGAGACTCTTTTTTTCTCATTCATTTCAAGCATGTTCATAATTGCTCATTGAAGCACCATCATGATGGCTGCTTTAAAATCTTTGTCAGATAATTCTCACACCTCTGTCATCTCAGTGTTGCCATCAATTGATAGTCTTTTTTTCATTCAGTTTGAAAACTTTCTGGTTCTTGGTAAGATGACTGATTTTCAATTGAAACCTGGACATTTTAGCAATTATGTTATTAGGCTCTAGATTTTGCTTAAACCTGACACTGCTTCAGCAGGGCACCCCATTATGGCCAGGAGGAATAGAAGGTCAGGTTCCCTACTTGGCCTCCACTGACACCCGAGGAGGAAGGGGGACTAGTCCTTACTGTTGAGCAGGGGTGGCAGCTCCAGCTCCTCAACAGGTCTCCACTGATACTTCCCTGACCGGTGGGGCAGGAGTGCCTCACTATTGTGCCTCATGTGGCCTTCACCGGCACCAGTGTGTGTGTGCTGGGGTCTGGGGAAGAGGAGGAAGAAGGGGATGTATGGCCTTATTGCTGCTGGGTGGTGGTAAGAGTCCTGACTCTCCACTAGGCCTCCTCTGACCACCCTAGTGGGGAAGGGATGGGATGTCTTACTGCTGCTGAGTGGGAGTGAAAGTCCTGGCTCCCATATGCCCAAACTGAGAAATAGGCCCTCGGAAATGGTCTACGCTCTCACCTTTCATTAAGGAATGAAGAATTAGTGATTCCAGAGATGAGGAATGGGTTGCTGCTGGAGGTCAAATGGCAAGTTGATGGCAAAGTCAGAACTCAACACCCACGACCTTAGCTC
>NW_011888791.1:2425870-2427950 GCF_000151845.1 Pteropus vampyrus
TTCTGTTTAGCCCATCCAGTGAGATTTTCGGTTATTGATTTCCATTCTAAAAATTTCATTTGGTTCTTCTTTATATCTTCTATTTGTTGCTGAGACTCTTTTTTTCTCATTCATTTCAAGCATGTTCATAATTGCTCATTGAAGCACCATCATGATGGCTGCTTTAAAATCTTTGTCAGATAATTCTCACACCTCTGTCATCTCAGTGTTGCCATCAATTGATAGTCTTTTTTTCATTCAGTTTGAAAACTTTCTGGTTCTTGGTAAGATGACTGATTTTCAATTGAAACCTGGACATTTTAGCAATTATGTTATTAGGCTCTAGATTTTGCTTAAACCTGACACTGCTTCAGCAGGGCACCCCATTATGGCCAGGAGGAATAGAAGGTCAGGTTCCCTACTTGGCCTCCACTGACACCCGAGGAGGAAGGGGGACTAGTCCTTACTGTTGAGCAGGGGTGGCAGCTCCAGCTCCTCAACAGGTCTCCACTGATACTTCCCTGACCGGTGGGACAGGAGTGCCTCACTATTGTGCCTCATGTGGCCTTCACCAGCACCAGTGTGTGTGTGCTGGGGTCTGGGGAAGAGGAGGAAGAAGGGGATGCATGGCCTTATTGCTGCTGGGTGGTGGTAAGAGTCCTGACTCTCCACTAGGCCTCCTCTGACCACGCTAGTGGGGAAGGGATGGGATGTCTTACTGCTGCTGAGTGGGAGTGAAAGTCCTGGCTCCCATATGCCCAAACTGAGAAATAGGCCCTCGGAAATGGTCTACGCTCTCACCTTTCATTAAGGAATGAAGAATTAGTGATTCCAGAGATGAGGAATGGGTTGCTGCTGGAGGTCAAATGGCAAGTTGATGGCAAAGTCAGAACTCAACACCCACGACCTTAGCTCCAAGACCACTTGTCTATAAACCAAAGAGCTCCTAAGGCACTGAAAGAATGCCAGCCCTCAACCCAATATAATAATGAAAAATCTAAACAGTTGGAGTAGAATGGCTGCCTCCCTTCACATCCTGCCAGACCCCAAGGCCAGAATGCACACATGGTTAAGTGCCATCATCCCCTAAACAACACAAACACACGTCTACTCAAAACAGACCTTCCATCCAACACACACAGTAAAAGCACACTCGCGAGCCAAGAACTACAGTATCACAGTCACCTTCAGGGCTGGTGGTCTTCCATCTGGAGAGGATTCTGGCTTTCCTGCCATTGGAATCCCTGACACCAAGATACACCCAGGAGCTGCAGAATTCAGGGCAGCCTGCAGGCTAAGCATCCCTCTCCTGGCTGGAGAGCTAGGTCTGCACCCCACTGCAGGCACCTTCCTTGGGCCCGGGGCCTCTCGTCTGGCCCCAGCCAGTGGTCTCAGCACAGTGCTGCTTATTCTCCAGTAAGGGAAAGCTAGCGACCTGGGAGGGGAAACTGCGTTCTAACAGCCTTTGTTTTTGTTTCCATTTAAAAAGGTTACTGACTTTATTGCATGTAGAAAGAACCAAAGTAACAGTTTCAAAGAGGCTCAGCATGTTTTGGAGCTGACCAAATATACAGAACTTTTGGGTGGAGAGGAAAAGAAAAGGAGAGAGGGAACAAATGCTTATCCCACATTCACCATGCGCCAGACACAAGCCTTGATGTTCCTCCTCTGGCTTTTACAAATAAAAAATCCAGCCAGAATCAAGTTCCAAACCCCTACCAAAGGCCATCAGGCTGTTGAGAGTCAGGCAGAGTTGCTAGACTCTAGGATGGTATGAAATAATAAACAATTTTATGATATGTAATTTGAATCATGAAATTTAATAAACTATTTGATGCAAAAATTTCAAAATAACATAACTTAAATGGTTAAATTCATTAGAATGACTACTTAAGAATTAAAAATCATGTTGAAGTAATGGCCTACACTGTTATCACCCAGGCTGATAAATATCCACAATCTTTTAATAGAATTTGTGAATTAAGCTGTACTTCTATGAGCACCAAAACGTCTATGAGTGATTTTGTTGACTATTGGGATATTTTAAAAGTCACTCTTTTTACAATTTGAAACAATTTTCAAATGTTATATCCATCTAAAC
>NW_011888791.1:2429105-2436197 GCF_000151845.1 Pteropus vampyrus
TACCTTACCTTTGTAATCAGAAAAAAATAAAATATTACATCTTAAAAAGCCAATCAGCAGTGCTGTCTTAGCATGCGGCTTTTGACACCTGGAGTTAAAAGCCACCGTGCCGCAGACCTGGCAAGGCTAAAATGTCTGCATAGAATCCAAACTAGGCAGCCTGTGGCAAAGACAGCTATAAACCCTCTAGGCCATTTCTCCAGGGCTGGTCCCCTGTACCCACACAGGCCTTTCCAGGACATATCCCCTTAGGCTTTGCCAAGCACATGAGCCTAGGGCAGCCCAACAAGGTATCTGAAGGAAAGAAGTTGGGCCTCCCTTCTTCTCCCAGATTTAGGAACCCAGCCAGCTCCCACCTGCCTCCGCCTCCACACTCAGGGAGAAGCATTCACTGCACCTGCCCCTATTTGTACGGTTCTTTCACATCTGCCCACAGTAAAAACCGGGCACCCCTTTGAGCCGCATCTGTTTTGAGACTGTAACTCCACCCTTTCTCTAAGCAAAACAGGCTTACTTTTTATTTTAAAAGTGGGTTACACAACAATCAAAAGGAACGAAGTACTGATACATGCTTCAACATAGATGAACTTTGAGATTCTTCTTATTATTAGTGAAAGAAGCCGGTCACCAAAGACCATGTATTATACGATTCTATTTATATGAAATGTCCAGAATCCATAGAGACAGAAAGCAGATTAGTAGTTTCCAGGGAGTGGGGGAGGAAGGAGTAGGGAGTGACTTCTAATGACATGGAATTTCTTTATAAGGTGATGAAAATAATCTGGAATTAGATAATGCTGATAGTTGTACAACTTTGTGAATAAATTAAAAACCACTGAATTATATATACACTTAAAATGGTGAATTATAATTAGACTTTTCAACGGATTACAATTAGACTGAGGCCCTAAGTGGCTCATTAGTTCCACAGAGTACATGTTTTAAAGTCAGATGAACTGGAATTCAAACAAAACTCTGACGTATACTGGTTGTGTGAGCCCATGTAAGTTCCTTAACCTCTCTGAGCCTCACGCTTCTAGGCTGCAGAACAGGAATAATAATGTCTAGCTCACATGGATTGTTTGAGAGGACTAAATAAGTTAATGCAGTACCTGATACGGAACTCTGTAATCGTGGTGTCTTCTCCCTTAGCTGGCCAGAAGATCCTTTGAGCTTTAAACAGAATGAAATTCTCGGCTTCACTAAAGTCAAGCAGGGCCTGGGTACTTGTCTGTTCTGGAGGCTAGAATGTCAGTTCACACCCTATAATGAGACTTCAAAACTTGAAGCTATGGCTCCACCTCCAAGGCTCACCTATAACTGGCAACAAACTCCCTCACACAGTCTCAAAGTGTCTCATGTCCACTGACAGGTCCAACCCAACTCTCAACCGTTGATAAGTGTTACTATTATTAGCTTCAATCAAGGATGACACAAAGAGGTCTCAGAAAAACCAAAAAAGGAAACAGCTGCAATTCGCACCAATATTTTTAAACTTTTAAAAAATTCCACTTTGTTGAATGATACATTTTATTAAAAAAAAAAAAAAGTTTACACATGAAAAGTAAAGTGCAGGTCAGCAGTATCTTTATAATACTAAAAAAACAAATCAAAGACTTTCTTTTTAACATTCCTCCCATTTTCCCCATAAAATGTTATTATGAGCCATGTGCTGGGAAGAGAGCTGTCTCCACAGCTCCAAGTTTTGCTCAAGACAGCTACCCTCTCTACTCTCAGCCACTTCGCTCCGGCTGGCTATCAGGTCACAGCAAGGCTGAGGGTAGAGCTGGGTGGAAGTGGCCACGCCACAAGAGGACCAGGCAGGAGTCACTGCCCACTCCATCATGTCTGGCTGCCAAGCGTGGAGGCAGGGGCAGGGAGTGTAATAAAAGGGCAACTGGAGGCCAGGTAACCAGCAGCAACGGGAGGGGCGAAGGGGACCAGAATTCTAGGCATGTGAGGGTCAGGGGTCAAACAAGCAAGATCAATCAAAGAGTAGTTGCCAATTCACCCAAAGCAAGTTGTAGAGGCTGGGAAGAGAAGCCGCTTATATCATTCCCAAAGGAGATCTGGTCTCAGATCTTATGCAGATAAGTGAGAAAAAAATGATAGCTAACATTCACGTGGCACTTCCATATGCCTGAGACAGCTTTAAGCATTTTACATTATCATGAATCTCATCCATTACCTCCGTTTTTTTTAATTTATATTTTTTTATTTTATTTTATTTTATTTATTTTATTTTATTTATTTTATTTATTTTATTTTATTTTATTTTAATTTATTGTTAGCTTCAAGTATACAGTACATTGGTTAGACATTTATATAGTTTATGAAACAACCCCCCTGACAGCTCTTTCTCTCCTCTGGCTCTCCCCCTAGCCATTGCATTAATGCTAACTGCATTCCCTATGCCGTGCTCCCCACCCCCGTGACCATCTATCAACTACTAATTTGTACTTCTTTAACCCTTCACCCCATTCTCCCAGCCTCCTAACTCCCCTCCCCTCTGGCCATCACCAGATTGTCCTTTATATTTGTGAATCTGTTTTTGATTAGTTTGTTCTTTTTGTTCCTTAGATTCCGCATATAAGTGAAATCATATGGTATTTATCTTTCTCTGTCTGACTTATTTCACTCAGCATAATAACCTCTAGGTCCATCCATGTCGTTACGAATAGTAGGATTTCATTTTTTTAATGGCTGAGTAATATTCCATTGTATACAGGAACCGTAACTTCTTTGTCCAATTGTCCGTTGATGGGCACTTAGGTTGCTTTCGTATCTTGGCTGTTATAAATTGTGCTGCCGTGAACGCAAGGGTGCATAGATCTTTACAAATTCTTGTTTGGGTTTTCTTTGGATAAATACCCAGAAGTGCAATTTTACAGACTGGAACACTACAACACAAGAAGTTACAAAAATTGTTCAGGGACACACAGCGTGGCAGGGTCAAGGCCTGACATCAGGGGACCAGCTCCAGAGGCTCCTCCCTCAGCATCGCAGTGCTGCTGCCTGAGGGGGAAGGAGGCAGATTCCACTACCAGAGATGGCGTCCAGCCAGTACCAGACTCCATCCTCTATCTTTCTGAAAATGACAAGCAATCAGAGGCACTCCGTTTCAGGAGGAAAAGTCTGTTCGGCAACTACAAATTTGTAACTTGCTGATATGATCAAAAGCAGCATGTAGAGCAGACTCCCAGCAGTGTGTGTACCCATTTTCAGAAGAAATTAATCACCCCTCTCTTGATTGAGCCTCCAAGAAAAATAGTTAAGTCCAAGATATGGTTTGTCACCCCCGCAACCCCAGCCTCTGGTTGTCATGTGGCTGCATCTTCGCCATAAATCAAAGGCCATGCTCCCCTTTCATCAGATGCCTGCAGATAATTCCCTTGCCATTTCCCCGCTGGGGCTCAGAGGCCACAGCCTAAAGGGTTAACATCTCATTTCCTCTCATCTTTCAAGCCTTAATCCCCATCCTGAGCTAGGTGCATTCCAAGCCCACTTGGAGCAGGTCATGACGAGCCCCAGCCCATAGCTGGCCCTTCATTTCCCCTGGCAGGAGATTAGATGGGGCACTCATTAATCACTCATTACTTGGGTCCTCACTGCTGGCCAGCCCTCAGGCGGCCAGCCAGCTGGATGGGAGGGTGGGGCAGACCCACCCTGCCCAACCCAGGTCGTGGGCCGCCCAGTGCCACCATTCTAGGACAAGACAGCACAATGCAAGCCTGGCCCTCTGTCCTCTGGACCACGCCTCAGAGGAGAGGGGCTAAGGGAGAGCACCGCAGTGGTACCACCTAAGCAGTCAGCTTTGGCGCATCAGAGAAGACAACTGCATGGTATGTTTAGTTGAAAGATTAGGTAAAAAGAAAAGATGAGTAGAAAGAGGTAAGTGTTTCAGGACAACTAACCATCAGTAAAAAAAACTGCTGTCTCTACCTGTTTGTTAGCTTCTGGCTTCTTCCTGGAGGTCTCTAAATGGAAACTGGAGGGAGAGAATAGAGAGGGGAGCAGAGATATTGAATGGAGAATTCATTATTATTACTGAACAGCTGGGGGTGTACATTTGCTGGGTTTCAATATAAGGTTGCAATATTCAGCCCTTTAGACAAAAAAGCCCTGGACCTGAGGGGGCCTGAGATTATATATTTTTTCTATAGCATTTACATTGAGCACCAAGGACCTGCCGAGCACTGATCAGGTACAGAGTAGTTAAGAGAAACAAGATGAGAACTGACACTGAGCATCAGCTATGTGCTGGGCCTTTGCCTAATGTTCCACTTGCCTGTGCGCTGGTCCCTACGCCACCCTCCAGGCTTTGGCCATCCCTTTGTTACAGATGGAAAACTGAGGCTGGGGGTTAAAGAGGGGGAAAATAAAGGCTTCTAGGATGAAAGGAATCTGTCAATGACCAAACACCATGCTTGGAGGGAGACAGTGGTTGGCAAGGCACGTTCAGCCCTATTTGGGGAGTCCTAGCCCATTTCTTGCCCCTAGGAAACTTGAGGTTCCTAAACCGACCAACCCTGATCCTTCACCGTCAGAGCTTGCTCGGGCCCAGAAAGAAAATGACAGTGAGCCTGATGGGGGCAGGGCCTTCATGCCTTTGCAGGGAGGGCTGGAGTTGGGGAGTGTGCTTTCAGAACTGAACTGAAGACCCCTTTGACCAAAAGAGGGTTCGCTGCCTGATCTGGGCCGTGATGCTCCATTGCTCACTCCTCAGAGTCAAAGTCAAGGCCTCTGCTAAGAAGGAACATGCTACCTGGGATAAAATGGCTTATTAACTCACCACCTGTCACTAAGGCCTCATTGTAAAAGAAGCCTAGGGCAGTAGTCCTCAAACCTGAGCGTGAAAAAGAATCAGCTGAGACACCCTTAAAAATGCCAGTCCCTGGGCCTTGCCCCCACCCTGGAAACTGTTTTTGTTTGTTTGTTTGTTTGTTTGTTTGTTTCACCAGATCCTAACTCTGATTTAGATGTTCAAAAGACAACTCTTCCAGGAAAGAAGACATAGTGGAAAGAGCACCAGACTTATAGACCGAGTTCTGAGATTTATGTTCAAAACCTGAATTGTCGACCTCAGGCGAGTGACCCAGAGTTTCCTTCCTTATCAAATTTGGATGATAATGTCTCCATCACAGGTTACTGGGAGGATTAAAGTGCCAGGCACAGCACACACCAGTGCTCATTAAACGTGACCTGAATGAGGTCGTCAGGCCAACGAGGCTCCAGAAACCAGAGAATCGGTTTTGGCGGGTTGGGGAAAGAAAGGGTAAAAGAGGCCCAGCAGATGAGGCGTGTCCCAGCATTGGTGCTCAGGTCCTGAAGAGAGGGGATCCAGAAAGGTAGCAAGAATCTGCAGAGAAGCCTAAAGTCAGAACCTTCCATGAAGCCCCCTTTTCCCAGCCAGCCTGTGTCATGTGTTAGCACCTGATAGAACATTTCTAACCCATTATTTTCACAGAGAAGGCATTCAATAAATACACACGAAACCTTTATATCCACACATACATAAATATCACAATTCTGTGTGCACGTGCACACACACACACAGACACACACACACACACGCACACACACACACACACATACAAGGGAAGAAATGTGGAGGAAAGAGGAGAAAGGAAAAGTGGGATGGTAGGTCAAACCCAGTCAAGCCACATTTTCAAGTCTGCTGGTGCTGGTAAGAAGCCAGCACTGTGCCGCCCGCCTCAGAAAGACCCAAGGAGGAGTGGCAATGAGGCTCGCCCACTACGACACATCCAGGCTGAATACAGAGCCAGTTCAAAGAATGCTGGAAAACACAGAAGGTGGTTCCAGGGAAGAGAGAGAGGTGTGTGCAGGAAGGCTGGGATACGCTTCCTGGCAAAACTGAGATTAGTAGAGGAGAAATCTGAATTTCTGAGCTGTGGGTAGGGAGTATACAAGATCATGATTAAAAGACTGGGTAAGTGGAGAGAAGGGTTTAAGGCAAGGAAGAATTGGGGGTGTTCATGGATCAATAAAGCACACTGGAATTAAGACAAGTTTTAAATGCCCAGATGAAGAATGGATTTGATGCAATCCTGTCCATAAGAGCATTTTCTAAGTCTTTGCCCAAGCTCTTCCCCCCACCTGGCATGCCCTCCCTCCCTCCAACCTTTCCCGTCCCCTCGGACTCCTCCTCATGCTTCAAAGCCCAGCTATAATTTTCCTAGTCCTCTTATGCAGAAAAAAAAAATGTCTCCCTCATCTGTATCTCCTTGATGTTTTGCACGCCCTTGATATTCTGCATTGTTTTGTAGTTATTTCTTTATGTCTCTTTCTCTCCCAGGTGGCCATTAATCATCTGCAAGCCTGTCAACAAATTGAAGGCAAGAATATTGTTTTGTTCTTCCTTTAAGCTCCAGCACATAGTAACAGTCCCTGGCACACAGCAGATGCTCAAAAATATCTGCTGGAGACAAATTAAATAGAAATGAACACTGGGGAGCCAGTGTGATTTCTTGAGAAGAATGATGTGGTGAAATCAGAATTTTAGGAATATTAATCTGTCAGCATGAAAGAAGATGGATTAAAATGAAGAAAGAGATTCATGGCCAGGGATCACGAAAAGAGATTATTACTGTAATTTGGCCATAAATTGGGGGCAGAGGGAATGGAAACAAAAAAGTAATTTTCTGACATATCACAAAATAATATGGAAGAGGCTTGGTAATGCATGAGCTATAAATGTAGGGAGTCGGATGCGGGAGGTGGGGGCACTCAAACATTGAGACTCTTGGACAACTAGGAGAAAGGTGGGGGACCAAGGACAGAGGCAATACCAGGCTTCTCTCTAGGACTATTGACTGCAGTCACAACAAGTATTTCTAGGCAAAACAAAAACAAAAACCACAACACCTCCAAATTAGCATTTCCAACCCTGATCTTACTCACCAACTCTGGGTGTATTTTATTTTATTTTTTTCCTAACAGTCAGTTAGAAATATTTCTTCTTGACGAGGGAAACTGAGATGAAGATCAGGCCAATCTGGTCCTCTGCTCAGGACTTGGCATGCAGGAGATTCCATAAGCTCAACCCACCAGTACTCCCCCAAAGAGGCCAGC
>NW_011888791.1:2438002-2442529 GCF_000151845.1 Pteropus vampyrus
AAGCTCTGGCTCCGAGTTTGCGTTCGGGAGAGCCGGGACCCGCGCTCACTCGGTCTCTCCTCCTTCCCCCACTCGCGGCCTCCTGCTGTCATCTAGAGCCGCTCCTGCCGCCCCCTGGCGGCCACCTCAGGAAGGACCGGCCCCCAATCCACCTCTAAGATTGAGAGGGGCCCGTTAGGAGAATGAGAGAGGCTTGTCCCTGGGTACCATCCTGTAGATGGGAGGACACTCTAGACAGAGGCCACGAGGGCAGGAGGGTGGCGGGAGTGGGAGGAAGAGTGGCGCGGGATGGCCAGGACCAGCCAAGCGAGAGGCAAAGATGTGAGACCAGGAGGTAAGCTAGGGCCAGATGGCAGAAGGCCTTGAATTGCGCGTGAGTCTTATCCTGAGGTTTGTGGGAGTCACAGAAGGACTGAAACAGAGGAAGGACATGGGCATTATCGCGTTTTGGAACAACCTATTTGGCTGCAACAGGATGGGTCTGAAGTTGAAGCCGGAGCCAGCAAGAAAAATTGCGCTCTAAACTAGAAAGGGCAGTAACTGTAAGATTAGCTAAGGAAGAACCTTCATCTAAAGGGCACACAGTCACATTCACTCACATACTCACACACAAGAAGAGCCTCACTGGGCTCCTCCTGAAGGTAAGATTGAAAGACAATTGCCCTCCAAATTCTAGCTAGGTCTAGACAGCTTGGAGGAGAGAGAAGACATGCTCCCTGCCAGCCAGCAAGGTCCAGCACTGCTTCTTGTCTTATTCAGGGTAATGTTTTGTGGGAAGAAAAACCTGCCACAGAATCATCATCATTGTCATCGTCATCAAACTTGGATCTGTATATCCAAGCCCTTCTTTTTACTAATTGGGAAATATTGTCCCAAAGACAGCATGATCCAAATTACACAGCTAATTAGGTAATGCTAGGAAAATTACTGGAGCCCAGTTTCTTGACTCCTAATGCAGTGCTACATTCTTTACATTCAACCTGAGGTGTTTAGAGTTGGTGAGGTAGGAAATAGACTGACAGAGAACATGTCCCTCCTCTTCCAGGAGGTGAGTAGAATGGCCTTAAACATTTGAAGAGGTTGTCCAGGTACAAGTAGTCTCCCTAAATATGAGTCAGCCTGTTTATCACTGTCTCCAAAACCCTCCAGCAGGAATTGTTTTGAAAGGGCAGATGCATGGGTGGGACAGTGAAGGCGGTGGTAGTTGCCAGCTGCCTGCCCCAGAGCCAGGCGGAACAAGGGATGGGTTCTGTGTGTGGGAGAAAAAGGAGTGCAGCAGGGCAGAGAGCTCTGGTGGCGGAAACATGAACAGAAGAGAAAGTGGCAACCCAAGGCCGAAAGAAAGAGAACCAACTTCGAGTGCTGACTACTGGCCTGGAGCCTGGGCAGAGCCAGTTCTCACTGATACAAGCCGGCTCATAATTCCACACTTGATCAAACAGATTCTGATTGGAGGCACCCGGTGTGAGTGAGATTAAATTCATGCTGAGTGTCACAAGTCCTATGGGTCCAGGTTAAGTGGCTCTAACAGCTCTAATAAACTCTGACCAGTTTAAACCATTTAAAATGATAGAAGAATAATAACATAACATTAGAATGTGCTTAATGCCACTGAATTGTACACCCCAAAATAAGATGGTAAGATGGTTAAGATGGTAAATTTTATACAATGCACATTTTACCACAGTTTAGTAAAAGAAAGCAAAAGTAATAAAACATGTTCAAATTGGATTGATTTATTAATTCATTTAAGAGAAAAAGTCATTTCAGTGCAAAAAAAGCTTGGAATAAGGTGAAGAAGGTGTCATGCAGTCAGAAAATCATTCTAGTACGTGGGAGGGATAATTGGGGGATATGTAGAAGTATCTGAGATCAAATAAGAAGGGAGCGGAAATCTGGGATGTTCCGCCTGAGCTGAGTTTCAGAGGATGAGCAGAGTTCATCAGGCAGGGCATGGTATGAACAGGGCTTAGGAACAAAGGATATGGATTTTTTTTTTTTAAAAAAAACTAATTTTAGACTTATAGACAAGTTGCAAAAATAGTACAAAGTATTCCTTTATATCTCTACCCTTCTTACATAACCAAAGTACAATTATTTATTGACCAAACTTGATCCATCTGACCTAGGCTGGCTCTTCAGAACTGATTCTGATCCACTTCAAATTTGGTCAAATTGTCGTGACCATATTTCGCTTACATGTCACAGAATGTTCTTTATTTAAAGTCAAGACTACACTGAGTGGGGGAAGGGGGAAGTAGATGAGGCGGGGGATTTAAATCATGTCTTCAATTAAAAAATAAATAAATAAAAATTTTTAAAAAATGACTACACCGAGGAATTTATTCTCATTTTAAATAGTGAGATATTTACATTATGTATAGGCACTAGTGAATATTAATTATTAAAAACAGTTTTTAATCTTTCAGTCCTGTTTTGTTTCTACTTTTATCACGGTTGGATAAGCTACCAACCCTTACCAATAGAGAGGACAAAGAAGAGTAGATGCCTCAGATCACAGAGGCTACCCCACGGTGTCTCCCTGGCGTGTCCGTGCCTGCTATGCACAACATCTTGGTGGGCAGGTTGTTAGTTATCCTCCTGCATATCTGCAGTAACAAGTGCTGACTACCTGGTACTGTAGGAGACTCGCTGTTAGAAAGCCCTTTTCCCAGTGACTATTACCCATTGACCCTAGAGGCGGCTCCAAAAATGACAGACAAAAAGGGTAAGCCCTCAGTCATGTGTCAGCTCTGTATCTGTATGACAGTCTTAATTTACACCTATCGTCCTGTTATAATTATTAACTAATTATTAATAGTTCCCCCTTCACTTCATTGTCCCAATAGCGATGATGAATGACCTGGTCATCCTGCAGAAGACTTCCACCACCCACCTCGCTAAGGCGGCCCCCTGCCTAGAGCCACAGCCTCAGCATTCAGCCATTCCTCTTGGGGGGCCCAGCCTGGAGCATGGTGTCGGCACATAGCACTAGCATGGGCTCCCAAATGTTGGAGGCTGGATGGCACACTGCCGAGGGCAGCTTCCTGGGATTTCAGAGCATGCAGAACTGGAGTAAGAGCAGAGTGTGAACAGACTTCAGGAAGGCAACTCAGACAACCGGTCCTCTGTGGGCACTTATGAGTAACACGGCTTCTGCACTTCACCAATAAGCACTGACCATGAAGCATTAAACCAGCAGAGCATTTCTGGGGGCTAGAGTCCCAAAAGTTACACTTTGAAAAGCACTGCTCTACATTCTTGACACGCACTGGTGTTTTCATCCTAATGGCGTTGCAGGGGGTTGTGTCCCCAGCAGGGAAGGAAACCCCTATATTATCCCTATTTTGTTAACATGTGGAGGCAGAAAGGAAACAGACATGTATTCAAACCCCTAATTTCAGGCTCCAGCAATACCTTGCTGCATCATAACGCTTACAAAATTGTTCCTTTCATTTTCTTGCTTGTAAACCTTTGTAGACTGTAAAGTCAAGGCAAGCTTGTGCCCAGTGAATAATAAGGAACTAAGGGAAGCATGGTTAACAAAGCAAAACAAAACACGAGCTGGTAAACTTGTCTTCAGCCATTTTTAAGTACCCTGGGTAAGCGCCATAAGAAGCCTTCTCTCCCTTGCTTGCCTCCTTAACTCAGTTCCTTCTCTTCCTCCTCCAGGGGACGTGGGATGTTGACCTAAAACCTGAGTTGCACGTGCTCCTGCCTGGGGCAGGCTTCCTACTGGACCTGTAATCCATGACTAGGCAAGAGAATATCTGTAGCCACATTTCTGAGGACAGAAGCAAAATGATTTCTAGATGGAAAGTCAAGGTTTCCAGTGAAGTATTAGAATCTTCTGGCTACATTTCAGGTCATCTAATTTTTGTTAAAAGTGCAATCTTATTCTCTTTCTCGCCCCATGGCCAGTCATTGGAGATAGAAAACTTCCTGTTTCTTGGTATAAGACAACTTTTGTAATCCCAAACATTCATATTATTTCTCTTTTACCTCTTGGCAACTGATAATACTCAGAGCTAAGAGGCATCGCCCAGACTGAAGCCACTTATCTCCAGGAGTGGGAACGAGGAGCAAGAGAGACGGTGGACACCATGGCTTCCAGACTCACAGGCTCCCTTTCTCCTTCTGATGATGATTAATTAGGTGAAGACAATGTCTATCTGTGGAATATGTCCATTTGCAAGTGCCTGTTCCTCTCAATTATAAGTGATCGTTCATCCTTCCAACCTATATTTATTGAAGCTGACTATGAAAGACCGAAGGGAGGATGAGAAATGATAAGCAGAGTCGAGAGGGGACAGGGTGGGAGAGACCATTCTAGGCAGAAGTAAACACACCTGCAAAGGCCCTCAGGGAGACATGATGCACTCAAGGAGCAGAAAGAAAAGCTGTGTGGCCAGGGCTCAGAATCCCATTGACAGAATCCCATTGACAGAAAGGTGGGAAGTAGTGTGTGTGTGGTGGGGGGGCGGGGGTGGGTGGAGGGGGTGGGTGGGACGGGGGCGGGGAGGAGGG
>NW_011888791.1:2443314-2445654 GCF_000151845.1 Pteropus vampyrus
CAAGTCTCCAAGACACCCGGGGTGAGAGCTCTCAGTGCAGGAAGCGGGGTCTCTCTTTGAGGCTAATCAGCTTACTTTGTGCCTAAAATTGCTGTCACCTTGGCCTCGTTGGCAATTTTCCCGCTTTAGCAAACTGACTTTCTTGTTGAATGAATTAATTTTTATAAAGTCTTAGAGATACTGCATATCCAGTGAGACTGGCCAGATATGGTTTGTATATAAACCCAGGGCACTACAGGCCACAAAATCAGTATCTAAGTTCATTGCTTTGCCGTGCCTGCTCACCTCTGTCTTGCCTCTATTTTCAGTATATAGGAAACCTACTAGGTGCCAGTCATGACATCTCGCCATATTTCGCTGTCAAGATTTTCGTGGGTCCTACGTTCCTTTTTTTCGCCTTACTGTTTCCCGTCTCACTGTTCTCTGCATGATGGTGGAGTCCTCCATTTGAGAGAAGCAGTTTAGTTGAAGAAGGCAGGCAGTGTCACAGCCACCATGCCAGTATTACCCACTGGCCCTGCCATCGCAGAAATCCCCAACTGCAGAACTGCAATTGCTTCTTCTATAAAATGGGAAGAACATATTTATACTTATTGGGGACTGGCTCACACCAAGTATTGAAGCCCCTTCCAGCTCTCAGATCTATGATTCTCTCAGAAACTGCATCAGGAAAATTATGTGGCTCATTTTGGATCCATCTGGGAAAAGATGACATACACAGAGAAGTATGTGACTTCTTTTTTTAAAATTTTCAAGCTGCATTTGAAATGGCTCTTTTCATACCCTATAATGTAGAGGATTACCACACAACTGCAGTGTCACGGCGTGGCTTCAAGAGAAAACTCCGCACGGCCAGTATCTGAAGTCATGAAAACTTGTTGAAATAGCGGCTGTGTTCATTTATTTGGGTAGGACGAGGAAAGGCCTGCCTGTGTAGGTGAGCCCTGGGATGGCTCCTATGTTCCTCTTGAATTAGGTGTCAGTCCAAAAGCTACATACAGGATCAACGCCCATGGCCAGCTTCTTCCTAAGTTCATATTTTCCTATTTCAAATCATGGAATTCTAGAGGTGGAAAGGAGCTCTTCATCTTACACAGATAAAGAAATGGAAGTGAGTAGCAAACCTTCACACTCTGAGTATGTATGTGGTTGATCGGGAACAAGGGACCACTGTGTAAGTGTCAGGCCAGTGATCTTTCCATTATCCCATGGGGGCCAAGCTTTGGGCCACTTCAGTGAGCCCCCTCCCCAAGGCCCCATACCTCCTGAGCCCATAGATGGAGAAAACTGGGGGTCTCATGCTGTCGGAAACAGCAATCAAAACCACTGAAAACATCTTGAGTTTCAAATCTCATACACATTAAAGCTGAGGGATTTAGGTCCTACTCAGAGCATATTTAACTTAATCAAGTTATGTTTTGCCTTCTTTGGGGTTAAAAACACTGCTGGGTCTCCTTTATGGGCTTGTCCAGAGGCTCATCCCAGCAGTATGGACACAAGCTGCTACTGTTACCCATGCCTCTTTCCAGAACTCTTGTATGCATCTCAGGTTTGTTCAGGAAGTTTTCTAAGGCCTAAGAAGCATTTCTTCTAAAGCACTGGAGAAACTGTCACCTCCAGGGCCCACAGCCCGAGTCAGGAATGACAGCCTCACCTTTATATCTCCATGGTTAAGGGCCATACATGCCCTTGTACCCATCAGAGAGCCAGCCATGTGAAAGTGGAGGTCTTTAGACAAGGCAGAGCTACCCTTGCATCAGCTAGCGTGATATCCCAGGAATAAGACTGGAGTGGACAGGAAACTAAATATGATTCAGAAAAACAGTAATAGCTGGTTTCAGATATGTGACCTTCAGTAATCACTTAAGCTCTCTGAGCCTCAGTTTCCTCATCTGTAGAGTAGGATTAAACTCACTGCTGACTTCCCTCAACTGAGGAAATGGGTAGGAAGTGCTCTCATGCCCTCTACCCTACCTCTTAGAATGCTAAATCTGAGAGAAGTTGGGCTGTGTGCTTGGTTTGTCCCTTTTGTCTGATCAGCTATATTGCCATTCTTTCATTGTCATAGGGACATTTCAAAGGATGAATAAAGGGTATGGGATCAAGCAGAGAACAAATATAAGCAAGAACAAGCGTGTAGATTAAGATATAAACTTCTCTAGACCCAGTCCTATGAGAAGAAAATACCACACAGTAGGAAAGAAACTAAATCGCCCTAACATGCAATTAGATATTGGGGTTCAGGTTGGGGGTGAAAGCAAAGGCTTGTTTTGTTTTTTGTTAATTTTTCTTTTTATTCTTTCTTTTCTCCTCCTCCTCCTCCTCCTCCTCTTCCTCTTC
>NW_011888791.1:2447270-2456155 GCF_000151845.1 Pteropus vampyrus
GATGAAGGGTAAACATCTTCCCAATCACTCAAGCTTATAATCTCAAGAGTTTTTATGTCCTTCTGGGATCATTCTTTTTTTTCCATTAATGTGAAAAGGGGAGGATGTAGATAAGAAAAACAACACAAAGTATTATTCAGGCCAAGTGAGATTGTGATTCAATCTTAGTGTGAATTTATTCCTTTGAGAATTTGTCTTTGGAGGGAATGTCTCTAATTGTGGATTCCAAAAATAGGATGTAGATTGCCTAATTTTTTCAGGCCATGACGAAGGGCTATTGCTAGTTAATGAAATTTAAAAATGCCACTTTTTTTTTTTTTTGCGATAAATGCCACGTATATAAACTGAGACACCATTTTCCACATAACAAATGAGCAATGATTTAAAAACAAAATGAGATGCTGATTCCAGAAAAGGTGGAATAAAGAAGGGTATGCTCAGCGCACCATAAATACTGGACGGAATAGATGAAGCAGCTATCTGAGGGCTCTGAAACGTAAATTGTAGCAGGCAGATTAGGGAAGGAGACCAGAATGCAAAGTTCACTAGACCAGCAGTGGATTCTCCATGTTTCTCTCCGGTGCTGCCCAGCCTGGATGCAGAGGCAGCCAGAAACTCAGAAGTGTGCACCAGGGGCGGACGGCTCCACAAGACGCCTTCTTTTTCTAAGAAACAAGAAAGGGGGCTCCTGAGAGTCAGTGAGAGTGGCGGAAATCCTTTGGCTTTTGTTTCTTCTTTTTATTCTCCTTCTAGTCCCTCCTACAGGCAATAGGGTCGAAGCAGAGGTGGCGGGGATGGGAGTAGTGGCAATGGGCAGGCACCTAAAGCTCTGAGGCAGGGGGACCACTTTGTTTGAACAGAAGATCTGGTTTAAACTGGTCAAAGCTGTTTTTAATCAATAAGAGCAAAACTACTGAAATTAGAGCTTATTTGATCCAGTTCGAACCAAGAGACTTTGACAAATGTGACTTAAAATTGGTTTAATTTAGTTAGAAACCGTTTGCTTTGCTAAAGTCATTTTCCACTAGCTTTTTCTAACACAAGCGGTATCACCTGGCGGAATTCAAGTTCCTTCTTCTGAACGGTTGTGATTCTATTCGTGTCAGTCTGACCCAGTAAAGACAAGTCAGAACTGGGCTTATCTGGTCTCAATCAGCATGTTAAGCTCTGAATCTGATTTGTCCAAGTTGAATGTTTTATCCTGCTTGAGCTGACTGTATACAATTTTATCCAGGAAGGTTGGATTTGACCTGGTCAGAACCAGTTAAAAATCGATTTTAACTGACTTGGAATCAGTTTGCTACTTTGAGAACCAGTTGGTTTCTGTTAGAAACCTGACATTCAGAAATGGCTTAGCCAGTGCGAGCCTACTGTGACCCACACTGACCCAGGTAAAGTCAGAACTCTTTAGCCTGGTCTGAACTACTGAAAAAAGTATGGGGGGCAGTGTGGATAGTAGGAGCCCAGGCTGCACAGGTTAGGGAGTAAAAGGGGTAAAGGAGAAAATGGAAGGTATTGCCTTTATACTCTTCTAGATATAGGTCCATATGGAGATTCGGGATCAAGAGATGATTTTTTTAAAATATGGATCAAGGTCCCAGAAGAGATAAGAGAGCATAGAATAGAGGGACTACACTGGGAACCAAAGGCAATAGGGTCGAAGGACAAAAATATATTGTAATTAAATTAGGACAAAAATATATTGTAATTAAATTAGGGGGAGGTGGAAATTATACGGATGTGGTAATGGTTAGTTTTAATATCACATGAAGAAAATTTTCATTTTTATCATAGAATCGTGAATTTGATTAAATAACTTATGTCGCTAATTATATTCTTTTGACACCTCTATCAATTTTCCGGTAGTTACAGTTTCCCCCTCTGAAGCATGTGGAGAGTAAACACACATCTATGTGTCCTTATCATACCTTCCCTGTCCCCAAGGAAGGATATGAACACAGGCGAAGGGCTGGAGGCTTTTGCCAGACAAGGGAGGACAAGTCGCAGGAGGTCAAGATAGCCACTCAGGAGACTCATGTTCTGGGCTGTAGCAAGTGACCACCTCTTCACTACCTCCTGTTGTCATGTAACAAGTGTCACGGCTGTAGCAAAGGCAATCGTCACCAACCTTTTCAATAGAGATGACCCTAGTGTTAGGATGACCATATGGCCCTGTGTGTCCAGACAATCCTGGTTTACATCTGAGGCCTCAATGTCTTTATTAATAGTGGCCCCTTTCTCTCCCCAAGTTGTTCTCAGTTTTGGCAACAAATTATATGATCAAGTTATCTAAGGCCCTATCTCCTCCCATCTGTCACTCTGTCCCTCTCTCTTTTCTCTTCCACGGAGATTGCATCCATTCTTGTAGCTTAAAATTACTTCTCTTTGAGGATAACTCCAGAAATTTCATCTCCATCTTTTTTTCCTGAGTTCCAGTCTGTAATTTCCACTGGAATAGTAAAATTATCACCCACTCAGTGCTGGTGGAAATGATACTGACTGACAGGTATTGCTTTAGCCTCATGCCCATCATCCACTCCTGCCACCCAGAAACCTGTCACCTGAGGATTTATTGAACCCAGCTCTCACACTAAAGAAAGATAGAAAATGTGTTCCCATGTTGGAAAACAAAAGGGTATTTGCACATATTGCTAGGGCTCCCCTAGAAAGCATCCAGGAATTGTTCCAGAAACTTCTTTTCCAGGTGTGTGTTTCTTTAAGGAAACATTGTGCAGCTAAAGAGGAACACTCTGGAAGGTGCCACTGGCTGTTAAGTGTTGCTGTGGCAGATCAACCTTATCATAAAATAGCAAAGGAAAGAGTCACGCAGGAAGCACAACATGAACGGGCAGAGTGCACACTCCACCTCCGAGGAAGCCGCAGTCAGGTAGCTGACGAATTTCCAGAGCATGTACTTTAAAGGGACCAACTTCCCCGGCTGCAGACCCCAGCAAGGACATGCTGGGTGCGAAAACAGGATCGGGGAGCCAGCTCATATTTCTGCTTGATCCCGGGCTCCCACTGCAGGCTGTTTTGCACCAACCTTACCCTTGAGAGAAGCAGGGGTGCCTGCTTTCTTTGAGAGCTGGAGGAGAAACTTGATGACAAGAGTGAAAGTCAACGGGCTAACACACCAGCCCCGGATGGACAGCTTGTCCAGAGTCGGGCTTGGACTGATTCATGAACTTTGTCTCTGAAGAGAGGAGGACACACTCCAGTGGGGAATTTCTGAACCATGTGTCCATGTGTCTATTTCTTTGATTACGAACTGTGGGCCAAATTCCACTGACAAAATGATTTTAAGACCATTTATTAGAATAATAAAAGAAGAGAATAGAGAACTTATGTGGTTGAATACCCACTAAGTGCTAAGCTCTCTGTTGGGTGTGTTATAGAGCGGAGTTTATTTAATACCTTCGCAAACCTCCCAGGGGAGCAGCAGTCAACTTAGAGTCTCTTAGTCAGGCCCTTAATTCACCAATCTGAGCCTCGGTTTTCACCAGTGTGAAATAGGCCGACCCTATCCCACCAGTGTCTACTACAGAATGATTGACAGCTTTAAATGACATCATAGCAGACAGAAGCTGCAACATATACAGCTCATTGAAATGTAATTAAACCTAGGTTTGAAGGGAGGTGGGCTGCTCTTCTGATATGACTCCTGGATATTGTTCCATTCAGCAAGCAGTGCAGTTTGGAGAGGAGTCCGTCTCGCATCAAGGCAGACCCTGAGATGAAGATCCCAGTACATGGGAGGTGATCTCAAGAAGCATGTGAGGGAGTGAGGAGGTGAGAGAGGAAAGAAAGCTGATAGAGGTGTGTTAGTGGGTTAACACTGTGGGCAACTGGGGCTCAGTCCTCCTGGGGGGTCCTCTGGGCAACTGTGGAACTTCCTCAGAATTGCCTCACTGAGGCGGAGAGAAGAGGGGTTTTTATCCATCAACTGCTCCCACACTGGTAAAGGGTCACCCTTCTAGCGTTAACTCACTGGCACCTCTGGTCTAACCCAAGGAGGAAGCAGCCAGCTCCTGGGCTGGAAATTGCCCTCAGGCAGAAAGATAGAGGAAAACATTTCACGAAGGGAACTATTCACAGACAAACTCCAGGGCAGACCCAGGGCATATGGTTGAGTTAGACCCAGTGTCTCCTAAAGAGAATTCTGCCCTCCTGACCAGAAAAGAAGAAAAGGAGGATGCTGAGACAGCAGGGAGACGGAGTCCACACTGTGTCAAAGCCTAGACCTGAGACATTAGAAATTTGGGCTTCCAGGGCTAGAGCGCTTCTTTCCCATTCTGCTTGTACTCCTCTCTCTTCTGCCCCCCACGCCCACATTTGACACATGCATCCATCTGTAGGGCCTGGGCAGGAGAATAGGGGGCCGAGAGTGCCCTCACAACTCCTTCCTAAGCAGCGATGCATCTCTCCAGCCTTGTTAGACAATGAGTAGAGCATTTATGGTGGCCACATGCAGAGCTCTTAAGCCGGGGATCTTAAAATGATTCCGTTGGGACTTTAACTAGAAGGGGAGCTGCTTTCATTGGGGGCCGTAGAATCTAGTGGTGATGAGCAAGAGCTTTGGAGTAAGACCAAGCTGGGTTCAAGATCCGAAGTTCCAGTATATTCCCCTGGTCACCTAGCACTTCCCGCAATGGCGATTGTTAGATTTTCTTATTTCCCTCAGGGTTTCCTGGCCCCTCAGGAGCTGCCTTAGCCATATACTCTCTCTTTCCTACTCCCACCTCTCCTTCGGGTCCTGTAGCCACCTTGACGCTCTGTTCCTTCATTCCCCTCGCCTCCACGCCTAGGAGTCCCACTTCTCTTTGGCTCTCTGTGATGGCTGTCAGACCCGTGGACTATTTTCTTCCAAAGATAAGCTGATAAGACTAGGGAATTTAGAAAACCAGCCCTCAGAATCAAAGAGCTTTATAGTTATAAGATAACAAACTTTCTAGACTTCCGACAACAGCCTCCTCTTAGCAAGACCACCGTGTATGTCCCAAGCCTCCTCTCTCCTAGCCCCATAGATGTATGCTATATCTGCAGAAGGAAGTGAGGCTAGAGAGACCCATCCTTCTAGGAAAGCCTCCACATCTGAGTGGCTGTCTGGGAACCCAGAACTGAGTACATGGCAAGTTGCTTTTTAAGACCCCGAACAGTACATACAAGCTGGAAACTTGCTTTTCTCTATAGGATGGTCCAGAAAGGACAGCGGGCTTCAAAGCAACTTACATACAAGGGGGTAATTGCAGCCTGGGGAAGGGGCCATGAGTGAGGGTTCCCCCAAACTTGGATCAAATCACTCTTTTTGAGGGCCAAATCAACAAGTCTATGAACCAGACAAAACCACCTTACAGAAGGCGAGGCCCGCAGGCCAGAACAAGACTCTGCATTAGTTGATGGATTACATTAGCACATCTAAAGAAAGAATGTGTGGAAACCAAACAGAAGTAGGTCAGCTTGGAACCTAGAAAAACCTCAATCACAAAAACCCCACTCGGGAAGAGCGCATCTCCACCCCACCGAAGGAGTCTGTCCTGAGCTGTACTTGGAGCCAGCTCATCACAGTCACCCTCCTGCTGGCTTAGTGTTGAATTGCAAACACCTAAGGAGTTCCCAGCATCAACTATTGGTAGATCTAAATACTCCTTCCTAGTCTCTGATCTGCCTCTGCTCCTTTATAGGTAAATGGAGACTGAGAATGGCATGCACACAGTGGGGAGATCCTGGTACAGGAAGCAATTACTCTGTGAGATGGGGCATGGGAAAGGAACAGTAGGAGTCACCCAGAAGAGGGTCAACAGAACGATACAGATCAGAATCAACACCTTCCTTTAATCCTACCTGATTAAAGAAATTTTCAGATTCTTTTGTGCAGAAGGAGCTGGTAATTAACTTTAGAACCCTACTTCGCAATGTCCATGTTGTGTCAGGGGTCTCCAAGACCACCTCCAGGTTCAGTGATTTGTTAGAAGGAGTCACAGGACTCAGTATGTGGTTGCACTCATGGCTATGATTTATTACAGCGAAAGGATACAGAGCAAAATCAACAAAGGGAAAGGCATGCGGAAGAAGTCTGAAGGAAACCAGGTGTAATTTTCCAAGAGTCCTCTCCTGGTGGAGTCACACAGGACAAGCCTAATTCCTCCAGCAACAAGCTGTAACAACAACACACGTGAAATGCTATCTATCAGGGAAGTCATTAGAAACTCAGTGTCTAAGGTTTTTATTGGGAGTTGGTCATACTGGCATCCTATTGTAGCAAAATCCCAGACTCCCAGAAGAAAACCAGGTGTTCAGCATCAATCACATTGTACCAACAGTATAGGCACAGTGAGCTACCCTTATCATTATGGGAAAGTTTTGTATCAGTGTAGGGAACAGTTTGCTAGCCAAGTTCTCACATACCAGCCAAGGGCCGACCAAGCAGGCCTTTCTAAGGAGGACAGCGTCAGACCTGTTATGTTGACTCCTGCACAGATGTATAAAGTTAAACTTATGTTATCCATATAGTAACAGCATAAATTCCTCATTCAAAGGTCTAGGTTCAAGTATTATCAAAAAAATCCTTTGTGGTCCTAAAATAAAGCACTCCTCCAGACACTGATGTGGACATATCTTTCTACCAGGAGGACGCCATATGCTGCTGCCATCAAGAGTCTAGTGCTCTAAGGTGGCAAAACAGAACATAGGCCATGCTCCACCCCCCACCCCTGCCTTCTACCACCTCCATGCACTGTGACTCCTCACCGAATCAGGCTTTAAAGAAGCCTACCTGACCTGGACTGCTAAATATTGTTCACACACTGTCTCTCTCTCTCTAAGCCTTCCCCGAACAAAAATTGATCAGCATGGAGGTCCCAAGTACTGGTTCCCAGACTTGGAGGGGTCACACCCCTCACCTTAGAGAACTGTCTCAGGGCACTTTCCTGGAGGCAGCGGCACAGTGAAGCTCAGAGAGGAGCCCCTCCTTCTGAGCCATAGAAAGGTGCCTTCACACGGCTTCCTCCCTTCTCCATGCCGCAGTCTCTACCCGACCTTTTAGGGTTGGGACATTATTTACTTATTTTTGTCTTTCTGAAGTATTCTAAGTCACAGTGAAACTCTCTTTAGATAGTTTCTCAAATATCCTGTGACATATGAACTCAACCACCCTGAAGTCGATCTTGAATCTATGCAAAGGCACACTGAACCCTTCGTCTCCAACCCTACTGCACACAGTAATGACTTTATTCAGTTTACTTTTCTTTTCTTTTTTTGAAGGACATAGTTAGGAAACCCACGAGGAGAGATTAATTCTCTCGAGCCTGACTACTTCAGTCAGTGCGTTCACGGAAGCCAGAGGTGGGTGCCCCTCCCCATCTGGAACATTACCTCAGTAGGAATTCCCCTTCTGGTTTTATGCCTCCCTCCAAATTTAGGATCTGGGCTGTATGTATGTGTGTGGGGTGTGGGGTGGGGGGGGGCGGTGGGGGGAAGGCAAGGCTGGGGTGTTTCAGGACAAATGACATCATGTAGACCCATAGAAACAGATGTTCTGACTTTCTATGCTCCATGAACTCAGTTTCGTGCCACCTACTGGAATGGAAACTTGCCAGGCCATCCGGAGGGAGTTTCTAAGATGAGTGGGTGGGACTGCACTGCTTTCCTTTCATTAAAACAGGAAGGGCCTGGGCTGGAACGAACGTGTGAGTGAGGACATTCAAAAATGGGCATGGAAAGCCAGTGCTCAAACCCGCAGTAGGTAAAGACTCCAGTCCACTGAGCAGATTTGTAAGTGAGATGCTGAAATAAATTTTCCATTCCACTTCTCCCTCCCCTACTCCAGAAAGCCATGGGATATTTTTAGCAAGTAAAGTAAATGTCCCATAAAAAATGAACATAAAAATACCATACAGGGGACAGGGCACCCTTCCATCGGTTTCCAAGAGATCCCTGGAATGACCATTAAATTAAACAGGATTCAAAGCCAGTATTGGCAGAGCGGATAGGCACAGGCCAGCACTGGTCTGAAAAGACCTGGGAAGGAGAATAGAGAAAAGAAACTGGCCCAAAGAACCCCATATATAATTAAGTGTGGGACTGAGTGAAAATCCACAAAGCACACCATGTGCCTCTTCTGTGATCTCAGAACCATTTATTTGCTAAATCCAATGACCTTTCTCCATGCTCATCTTCCCTGACCTTTCTGTGGTATTTGACATGTTCCTTCTGTTCTCAGCCTCTGTGGAGCTGTCCTATCTTCATCTTCCTCCATAGCTCTGCCTCAAGCTAACCAGGTCCAAAGCGAGGCCTTGATTTTCCTCCCCAAACCTGCCCAACTCTTCATTAACCCCTCCATTAAAGGTACTTTCTATTCCCCAGGCCAAAACCTTGGAGTCACCCTTGACTTCTCTCTCTCACACTCCACACCCAATCTGTCAGCAAATCCTGCTGGTTCAGCTTTCCAAATATACTGAGCTCTGACCACTTTTCACCACCTCCACTGCTCCCCCCCACTCCTCCCGCAGCCCCATCCAAACAACCATCAGATCTCGCCTGAATTATTGCATTGCCTTCCCGATTTGTCTTTCCACTTTACCCTTGCTCCCTTCAGATCATGGACTTTCAATACAGGAGTCCGATGGATGTCATGAAAACGAAAATCAGATGATGTCACTCTCTGCTCAAAGCCTTCCTAAGACTTCCTATCCTACTTCGAGGGGAAACTGAAGTCTTTACGATGGCCTTCAAGGTCTCACATGGTCTATCCCCTCCTAAACTGGCTTGGCTTTGCCTTGCCCTGCCTTGCCCTGCCTGCCCTGCCTGCCCTGCCCTGCCCCTTCCTTTCCTTTCCTTTACTTTTTTATTTTCTTTCTTTTCTTTTCCTTTCCTTTTCCTTCTCCCTT
>NW_011888791.1:2457375-2461456 GCF_000151845.1 Pteropus vampyrus
TTGCATGGTCAATGCTGAGTGGCATCTGCCTATTTACTCATCTGCCTCCCCAACATAGGCTGTGAGCCCTGGTGAGCAGGGACTGTGTCCTGGTCATTCTCTTGAACTAGTATCTCAGACAATATTTGGCACATGGTACGCGTTGAATAAATGCTCTTTGAATGAATGAGCAAATAAAGTAGTGAAAAAATGAATGACTCGATAACTGTATGAAGACATGCAACACTCCACCAACCCAAGTGGAAGTGTATGAGAGCATAAAGACGCTGGAAAAACACACTTCTTAGGAACAGAACCAAGATGGCACGCACCCCACCGGCCTTCTATCCTGAGTCCCTCTCCTCTTCTCCCTGCTCACACTTGTTCTACCTGAGCTGCCTCACCCATCCCGGAGGCTTCCGCTCCCATCTGAGTGTCACTGACTCCCAAAGCAATGGTCCTGAATTCTCTGCCAAACTTAAGATAATTTTTCTTGCCTATGGCTTTTCTATTTGAATTTTTACTGCCACCACTCTCTCTATGATTTGGAGAGTGTTTGCATTCCAGGAACAAGCAACTCTTGTGCAGGCTGCATTCTGAACCTCCACCAACTGAAATACAACTCCTGCTACAATGTGTTCTAGAGGATTTTAGCAGATTTGGTGAAGGTAAATGCATCCCCTGTTCCCAGGGAAGTGCGGTATTTCACAGTGACAGAGAACGGAGAAGCAAACTTAAAGCTACTTGCCTTGAAATGTAGAAACTAAAAACCCAGAGCCTGGATGTGTAGGGCAGGAGTGGGGAACTTCCTGCCTCCAGCTCTTGGCTCAGTCTTCTTCCAGCCCTTGGCAAATAAAAGAAACTTCATTACATTAACAAAGAAAGATACTTATCAGTCAGATCCTACTGTCTGGAAATTATCCAAAGCCAATTGGATGACACACGGGTGGTGATACATTTTACAGGCACGTTCTCGTGAGCCTACTCCATTTCAGAATGTATTTTGGCTTCTTACCTTTCAATTCAACCCTTTTTCTCCAGAACCTGTGCTAAGTCGTAAAGGAAGTCTTTTGCTTCCCACTCTTGTTTTATATTGTTGACTGAAGTCATAAAGTCACTAGACCTGAGAGTTGGAAAGACCTTTAGAGATTATCTGGTCTAACCCCCTCGTTTTTGTGGGCAAGGAAACTGTCAGAGGTAACTTTAACTTTGAATTTTATGAGGCCTATTTGTGTTGACAACATGATTGATTGCCCCGCTTCCAAGACTGAAGATTTGCAAGGGGAAGTTTTAAAAAAATAAAAAAGGTAGTGCTCTTCCTGAGGGGAGGGAGCATAGAGAAACAGCTTTCACTGCCCTGGCTTTTCTGTGCCACACCCTCCACAGGATATAATGCAGGATCTCACAACCTGGTGTACAGCAACCACAGTAGAAACGGCTGTAGAAAGTCGCTTCTCCTCTTAAAGAGAAGCTTTGAAAGGTCAGAGGTCATTACCCATCCCTGAAGGTGACTCAGACGACCCAACTAAGAACTGCCAAAGCAATAATGTGTTCAGTCAGCGGCACCCACTGTTCTGAAACTGGGTTTCTCTCAGGGATTCTGGCTGTTTGTACCTCTTTAAATGAATCTGCTCCTATGCACTGCAGCTGTCCAACCCCTTTCTCCCTGAGCAGAGACTGAATGTGGCCACAGGCACTTACTTCCCTGGTAGCCGGTGGCTTGGTTTAGGAGCAGTGTACACCTTAGGCTGTGATGTATGATGCTGGGGGCGAAACTTGGAATCATTCTGGAAAAGGCACAAAGTTCATAGCAAGAAAACCCACATTGAAGCCTGTTTACAGAGACAACGAAAAAGATCAGAAATGGAAAACTGGTTTCATGTCAAATCTGATGGGCAGTATCTGCCTGGAGCACTGTTTTGAGAAAGGTTGGTGGTGGTAGTGGTGGGTGTCAGTCCCAGTGACTAGGGGAGAGAGGGTTGGCTGAAGTACCTGGCCACAGGTAACCCTGAAATCCTATTGTCTTAGGTCAGGTAATGAAACCAGTAGCCTAAAATGGAAACTAAAACTCTGGATCAGGCAGTAGGTGAGACCATCGCACAGAGAGGGTCTGAGAACTGCTGACCAGCAGGCAAAGAGAAGCTCTCTCTGCCCACACCCTGGAGCCAGCCCAGAGGCGAGAACTCAGGAGCAATCTGATGTGTGTGTGTGTGGAGGGATATGACTCTCCTTGTCACTCCCAAGGCTGTTACAGATTTTCTCCCCTGGTGTCCCCTGCCCCTGAGTGTGGGCCAAAGGGGAGGCTGTGAATAATGACACCAAGTATTTTTCTGCAACTACTCAGATAATCACCTGTTTTTTCCCTTCTAGTCCTTAATATAATTAATTTTTCAAATGTTAAACTTACATTCCTGAGATGAAATCTTCTTGGTCACGACGTATTATATTTTTATATATTGTTGGGTTAATTTGCCAAAATAGTAAGAAATTTTCATATCTATGTTCATGGGGGATTTTAGGTTGTAATTTTCTTTCTTAAAAATGACTTTGGGATGGCGAGGAAACATGGTGGAGTAAGAGACATCCTCAGATCTCTCCCCCTGAAATAACAATAAGCTGAACATCTAAAACTCAACAAAAAACACCCAAGCTACACAACAGCGCGTCTGAGCATGGGATCTGCACATAAAAGCTACCACAGGTCAAAACCCTGGGTTTCGGGTGGTGACCTTGGAGAAATAAAGAAGCTGCCTCTCGCAGCCGCTGGTGCTCCCTGCAGGAGGAGGGGGAGGGGTGAAGGTGCGACGACTACCCTGATCAGCCTGCCTGGAAGTGCCGGAACTTGTAGCAGCCAGCACCAGGGCCCACTCATCAGGGCAGAAAGCAGAGAAGTGAGACAGGACAGCAGAGAAACAATAGTTGATATTTACTGGCCCCAGTTCCAACCCAGCTGCAGCCCCCAACCCCCAACCCAGAGGGCTCCCTCCCCCCATACCCTCCAAGACTGAGACCAACACTTCGGAGCCCCGGGGGAATCTGAGCAAACACAACCGAAACTGTTGCTAACGCTGACAGGGAATGAAACTGAGAGTAGCAAGTTGTGATTAAATATCTACAAGAAAAAAAAAAAGACATTTAGGCTTCATATAAAGCAGAGATCCAAGAGGCTTAGACGCTACCTACTGGAAACCAAAAGAAAAGCACCTTCTTTGCAACAGACTAAAGAGAGACCTTTGTATAATAAATAAATCTTCATTCCAGAAAAACAACAGAATACACGTCCATTAATGCCCAGGTGCAGAAATAGTCCATTAAACACCATGAACAACCAAGGTGATAAGACATCTCAGAAACAAAGAGAAAAAAATCTCCAGAAAATAAGCTTACAGACATAGAAACATGCAATTTAAATGACAGAGAATTCAGAATGGTACTTCTGAAAAAACTCAATGAGATCCCAAATAACTCAAATCAGCAATTTCAGGAATTGAAAAAACAACTAGATGAGCAGAACAAGGAGATTGAAACACTCAAAAGAAATCAAATAGAACTTACGGAGATGAAGAACACACTGCAAGAGTTAAAAAATGAAATAGCAAGCTTGGGAAATAGAGTTGACCAAATGGAGGAAAGGATATCGAAAACAGAAATCTAGAAATAAATCAGAAGGAAGAAGAGAGAAAACGAAGACTGAAAAATAATGAAAGAGAAATACAAGAACTAGCTGATTACATCAAGAGAGGAAACATAAGAATAATGGGCATTGCCTAAGGCAAGGAAAAGGAGCAAGGACTAGAAAGCATTTTCAGACAAATAGTGGATGAGAATTTCCCAAATCTAAGGAATGAGCTGGAGCTTCGAATTCAAGAAGTCAACAGAACACCCAATTATCTCAACCCCAAAAGGCCTTCACCAAGACACATTGGATTAAAGTTATCAAAAATCAATGACAAAGAGAATTCTCAAGGCACTCAGAGAGAAAAGAAGATGGTAACGTATAAAGGAAAACCCATTATATTATCCTCAGACTTCTCAGCACAAACCTTTCAAGCCAGAAAGACATGGAATCCAATATTTAAACTATTAGGTGAAAAGAACTACC
>NW_011888791.1:2462641-2464049 GCF_000151845.1 Pteropus vampyrus
TGAAATGACACATGAGACCAACTGGACATAATTGACATTTACAGAGCCATCCATCCCCAAACAGCTGTTTATACATTCTTCTCTGGTGCACATGGAACGTTCTCAAGAATCGATCATGTACTGGGACACAGAGATAGCCTCAACAAATATAAGAGGGTTGAAATCATACCAACCATATTCTCTGATCATAATGCTTTGAAACCAGAGAACAACTGCAAAAAGAAATCAGGAAGAACCACAAATACATGGACATTAAACAGCATGCTACTGAAGAATAATTTGGTCAGGGAAGAAATAAAAAAAGATATCAAGAGATACATAGAAATGAATGATAATGATAGTAAAACATATCAAAACTTTTGGGACACAGCAGAAACAGTAATAAGAGGAAAGTTTATAACATTACAGGCCTATCTCCAAAAAGAAGAATGAGCCCAAATAACCTAATGCTTCATCTTAAAAACCTAGATAAGGAAGAACAAATGAAGCCTCAAGTTAGCAGAAGGAAAGAAATTGTCAAAATTAGAGCAGAAATAAATAAAATTGAAAACAAAAAAATATATATAGAAAAAATAAATACAACAAGGAGCTGGTTCTTTGAGAGGGTTAATAAAATTGACAAACCCCTGGCTAGACTCACTCAAGAAAAAAGAGAAAGGACACAAATAAACAAAATCAAGGATGAAAGAGGGGAAATTACGACTGACATCACAGAAATACAAAGGATCATGCAAGAATACTATGAAAAAGTATAAAACACCAAATTTAATAATCTAGAAGAAATGGATTAGTATTTTAAAAAATACAATCTTTCTAGACGACATCAAGAATCTGGAAAATTTAAATAGACCGATAGCAGTATGGAAATTGAAACAATCATCAAAAACCTACCAAAAAGGAAAAGTCCAAGACCACATGGCTTCACCAGTGAATTCTACCAAACATTCAAAGAAGATTTAATACCTATTCTCCTCAAACTCTTCCAAAACATCGAAGAGGAGGCAATACTTCTCAACTCACTTTATGAGGCCAATATTACTCTGATACCAAAACCTGGTAAAGTTAACACACAAAAAAAGAAAACTACAGACCACTATCTCTCATGGACACAGATGCAAAAAATTCTAAATAAGATACTAGAGAACCGAATCCAGCAACATATTAAAAAGATTATACACCACAATCAAGTGTGCTTCATTCCAGGGGCACAGGGATGGTTCGACATATGCAAATTGACTAATGTGATACACCACATGAACAAATTAAAAAATAAGAATCATATGATCATATCAATAGATGCAGAAAAAGCCTTTGAGAAGATACAGCATCCATTTATGATCGAAACACTTAACAAAATCTGTGTAGAAGGAAAGTACCTTAACATAATAAAGGCCATATATGACAAACC
>NW_011888791.1:2464099-2466660 GCF_000151845.1 Pteropus vampyrus
GAGAAGATACAGCATCCATTTATGATCGAAACACTTAACAAAATCTGTGTAGAAGGAAAGTACCTTAACATAATAAAGGCCATATATGACAAACCATCAGCCAACATTACACTTAATGGTGAAAAACTAAAAACCTTCCCTCTAAGATCAGGAACAAGGCAAGGCTGTCCACTGTCACCACTCTTATTCAATATAACATTGGAAGTCCTAGCAAGTGCAATCAGACAAGAGAAAGATATAAAAGGCATCCAAACAGGAAACAAAGTAGTCAAACTGTCACTATTTGCGGATGACATGATTCTCTATATAGAAAACCCTAAAGACTTCACAAGAACACTACTAGAAACAATAGCAAATACAGTAAAGTCTCTGGATACAAAATCAACATTCAAAAATCCATAGTGTTCCTATACTCTAATAATGAAGGGTCAGAAAAAGAAGTGGAAAAAATAATTCCTTTTGCAGTCGCAACAAGAAGAATAAAATACCTAGGAATGAATTTAATGAAACATGTGAAGGACCTATATAATGAAAACTACAAGACCCTATTAAAAGAAATGGAAGAAGATACAAAGAAATGGAAAGATATTCCACGTTCTTGGATTGGAAGAATCAACATAATTAAAAAGACCACATTATCTAAAGCATTATACAGATTTAATGCAATCTCCATCAAAAGCCCATTGGCATGTTTGAAAGAAATACAACAAAAATTCATCAGATTTCTATGGAAGCACAAACGACCCGAATTACCAAAGCCATCCTGAGAAAAAAGAACGAGGCTGGAGGCATCATTCTGCCCAACTTCAAATTATACTACAAAGCGACAGTAATCAAAACGGCATGGTATTGGCAGCAAACAGACACATGGACCAGTGGAACAGAATCGAGAGTCCAGAGGTAAACCCATATTTATATGGGCAAATAATTTTCAGCAAAAATGCCAAAAACATACAGTGGAGAAAGGAAAGCCTCTTCAATAAATGGTGCTGGGAAAACTGGAAAGCCACCTGCAAAAGAATGAAACTAGACTGTTGTCTACCACCACACACCAAAATTATCTCACAATGGATTAAGGACCTGAATATAAGACCAGAATCAATAAAATGCATAGAAGAAAACATAGGAACTAAACTCAAGGACCTTGGACTTAAAGAGGATTTTATGAATTTGACCTAAAAAGCAAGGGAAGTAAAAGCAAAAATAAATGAATGGGACTACATCTACATCAAACCAAAAAGCTTCTGCCCAGCAAAAGAAACCGTCAACAAGGTAAAGAGACAACCATCAGAATGGGAAAATATATTTGCACGCAACGCCTCTGATAAGGGCCTAAGATCCAAAATATACAAAGAATTGATATGACTCAATAACAACAAAAAACCAAACAATCCAATCAAAAAACAGGCAGAGGACCTGAACAGGCACTACTCCCTAGAGGACATGTAAATGGCCAACAAATATATGAAAAGATGTTCAACATTGCTAGCTATTAGGGAAATGTAAATCAAAACTACAATGAGTCTATAGCCATGCTACCTTGAATAAGCCCTATCCCATCTGATCTTGGAAGCTAAACAGGGTCGGGCCTGGTTAGTATTTGGATGGGAGACCACCTAGGAAGACCAGGTGCTATAGGCATAAAATATAAGAAAATAAAGGATCGTAAGCTGACAAAGTCCTTGCAACCAAGGGTTGCCTCGCCTAAAAACAAAAAAAACAAAAAAACGCTATAATGAGTGACCGTCTCACACCTGTTAGAATAGCTGTAATCAACAGGACAAGTAATAACAAATGTTGGAGAGGATGCAGAGAAAAAGGAACCCATGTACACTGCTGGTGGAACAGTAAATTGGTACAGCCACTATGGAAAACAGTATGGCGCTTCTTCAAAACACTAAGAATTGATCTACCATATGATTCAGCAATCCCTCTACTGGGTATTTACCCCAAAGACTTGAAAACCCATATCTGAAAAGATATTTACACACTGACGTTCATAGCAGCACTATTCACAGTGGCCAGGACATGGAAGCAATCGAAGTGTCCTACAATAGATGATTGGCTAAAGAAGCTGTGGTAGATATATACAATGGAATATTACTCAGTCATAAGAAGAGATGAAATACTATCATTTGTGACAACATGGATGGAACTCGAGATAATCATGCTAAGTGAAATAAGTCAGACAGAAAAAGTTGAAAATCACATGATATCACTTATATATGGGATATAAACCTAAAAGCAACAAATGAACAGGACAAATAGAGACTCAGAAACATGGACAATGGATTAGTGGTTACCAGAGGATAGTGGGTGGGAGAGGAAGGAAGAGGTAAAGAGAGTAAAAGAGGTCAAATATAGGGGGTTGGGGAAGGGTGAAGTGAATAAAGGGGATCAAATATATGATAGCTGAAGAAAAATGGACTTTGGGTGGTAATCACACAATAGAATATATAGATGCCAAATTATAATGTACACCCCAAAATTATATAATTGTATTACCAATGTTACCCGAATAAACTTAATAAAAAATGACTTTGTTGGTTTTGGTATCAGAG
>NW_011888791.1:2466710-2467035 GCF_000151845.1 Pteropus vampyrus
TGGACTTTGGGTGGTAATCACACAATAGAATATATAGATGCCAAATTATAATGTACACCCCAAAATTATATAATTGTATTACCAATGTTACCCGAATAAACTTAATAAAAAATGACTTTGTTGGTTTTGGTATCAGAGTAATGTAGCTCAAAGAATGATTTGGGAAGTATTTTCTCCTCTTCAATTTTCTGGAAGAGTTTATTTGAAATTACTTTTCTTTCTTAAATATCTGATAGAAATCACCAGTGATACCATTTGAATCTGGAATTTTCTCTGTGCTAAGGATTATAAGTAAAAATTCAGTTTCTTTAATGGTAACAGGTCC
>NW_011888791.1:2467085-2470099 GCF_000151845.1 Pteropus vampyrus
GGGTTATCTATTTCTTCTTGAATGAGCATTCATTATCTTTCAAGGAATTGATCGATATCATTTAAGTTGCTGAATGTGTATAGAGTTGGTCATAGTATTCTCTTATTATTCTTTCAATGTCTGTTGCAACTGTAATTAAGTCACTTTATTTTTGGCTGATATTGGTAAATTGCATCTCTCTTTTTTTGTCTTAATCAATATGACTAGAGATTCACTAATTTTATTGATTTCTAAAATAATAAGTGTTTGGTTTCACTGATTTTCCCTTTGATTTTGAGGTTTAATTTGCTCTACTTTTTCTACTTTTTTAAGGTGGATATTCAGGTTATTAATTGAGACACTTCTAACAAATTCCTTCTAAACACTACTTTACTAATGTTCTACAATATTTGGTATGTTGTGTTTTCACTGTTATTCAGTTCAAAATATTTTCTAATTTCACTTTTTTATAGATTTATTGAAATATAATAGGCAAGTAGTTGCTCATGCTTACATTATACAATTCAACGAGTTTTCCCCAATTATAGTTGGCATACAATAATATATTAGTTTCATTTGTACAGCATAGTGATTAGAGATCTATATAACTCACAAAATGGTCACCCCACTAAATCTAGTACCCTTCTTCCCCCTTACATATTTATTATACCATTATTGACTATTTTCCTTATGTTACACTTTATATCTCCATGACTATTTAGTAACGATCCATTCGTACTTCTTAATCTTTTTACCCTTTTTCACTGTCCCTCCCCAATCTCCTCCCATCTAGTAGCCTTCAAAATATTCTCTGCATCTATGAGTTTGTTTCTGTTTTTGTTGTTCATTTTTTTCTTTAGATTCAACATATACATCAAATCTTGTGTTATTTGTCGTTATCTGACTTACTTCATTCAGAGCAATACCCTCTAGATCCATCAAAGTGATATCTTTTTCCAATCCTTTCCTTCTTTTAATTGGAAGTGAGTCTTTTAATTGGAAGTGAGTCTTTTGTGGGCAGAATATGTAGGGGTCTTGTTTTCTTATCCATTCAACCATTCTATCTTTTGGTTGGAAAACTTAATTCTTTTCACTTGAGATACTTGTTGATCGATATATAGTTATTACGATTCTTTATTCATGTTTTGATACATGTTTTTTTCTTCTTAAAGAAGTCCCTCTAATATTTCCTGTAAAGCCAGCTTGATGTTGATGAATTCCTTTAGCTTATTTTTGTCTGGGAAGCTCTTTCTCGGTCCAACTCTAAATGATAGCTTTGCTGGATAAAGTATTCTTGGGAAATTTGGGGTTTTCATCATTTTGAATATTTTGTGCCAAGCCCTTCTGTTCTGCATAGTTTCTTTTGAGAAATTGGCTGCCAGTCTTATGGGAGCTCCCTTGAAAGTAACTAACTGCTTTTCTCTTACTGCTTTTAAGAGTCTCTCTTTGTATTTAACTTTTGGCATTTTAATTAAGATGTGTCTTGGGGTGAGCCTCTTTGGGTTCATCTTTTTTGGGACTCTCTGAGCTTTCTGGGGTTGTATGTCTATTTCCTTCACTAGGTTAGGGAATTTTTCCATCATTATTTCTTCAGACAGGTTTTCAACTTCTTGTTCTCCCTCTTCTCCTTCAGATATTCCCATGACACGGATGCTGTTACATTTAATTTTGTCCCATAGGTTCCTTAAATTATTATCATATTCTTGGCTTCCTGTTTTCTTGACATTCTGATTGGGTGTCCTTGGCTTCCCCATCTTCTATATTGGTGGTTGGTTCCTCTTCATCATCCACTAATATACTCTTTATATTGATTCCCTCTAATATACTCTTTATCTCAGATGATGTATTCTTCATTTCTGACTGGTTCCCTTTTATAATTTCCATTTCTATTTTTATGTTTTTTATCTTTTTGTTAAAAATTTCACTGAGTTCATCTACACTTCCCCTAAGTTCGTTGAGCATCCTTATAACCAGTGTTTTGAACTCCACATTGACTCCATTTTTCCTGGAATCCTATTCTGTTCTTTCATATGGATTCTGCTTCTTTGTCTTCCTACTTTTACTGCCTTTCTGTGTCTGTTTCTATGTACTAAACAAAGCTCCTGCGTCCCTTGGTCTTATTAGCATGGCTTTGTGTAGTAGGTGTCCAGAGGCACAGTCCTGAGAGGGGTTCAGCTGCAGGCCAAGTTAGCCCCAGGCTGTACCTCTCCAGGACCATCTGTTAAGATTCAGCAAGCAATCCACAGATTCTGTGCTTATAGTTGCTTCAAGAGGCCACACCAGAAACTGAAGCCAACTACCACTAGTGTGGGTCTTGGAGTTGCTCAGCCAGTGGCACAGGACTTGCTGAGGACACACCTGAATGTAGCTTGGGTGGGGCCACGAGTTGGGGAGGTGGAGTTTCAGGGAATCCTCTGGGCAGAGGAACCTCTGCTATCCCATTTGATGATGTCTCCACTATAGCAGCGCTTTGTCCGCACAATGGGAGGGGGAGTTCTCAACAGAGGAATAATGGACACCATCAGCACTTCTGCCCCAGAGACAGCGTCGCCTCCAGCCTGGCTCAGACAACTCAGTGTCCCCCTGTAAGTCCCTGGTGCCCTCTGAGCATTTGACTCTGTGCTGGTGCTCAGAGTGAGCAGGTCCATCACTGTGAAAGTCCGCTCTCAACATAGCTCCTTTAAGGGGCATCTGCAGCTGCTGCCGCCACAGCCTCTGTGCCATTCAGTCCCTCAGGACTGGTAGCCTTGTGTCTTCATCCCCTCCTACCTTCTACTGTTGCAGCGTGATTTCTTATTTCTCTCCCTAGTCGTAGGGCTTTTGTTCATCTAGACCCCAGGCAACTCTGCTTGCTGTTTGCTCCGTGTTTCCTTCTCAACTTTGATGTAGTCGCAAGAGGGATGAACAAAGCTTCTATCATCTACCCCATTTTTTCAGGTGTCTCTAATTTCACTCTAGCTTTTTTGCTCCATAGGTTATTTAGAAGTATGCTAGTTTCCAATATTTGGAGATTTTTCCATGTATTTTTTTCTTAT
>NW_011888791.1:2472169-2474839 GCF_000151845.1 Pteropus vampyrus
CTTTTCCCTGGAATCACAGTCTCGATGTTCTTAGTATCTAATATCTTTACTGTCTCTCCACATATTCCATTCAGTTTTTCGCATTGTTTAAGGCAGGAGGGTATATCTGATTCCATGATATGTTTTTAATATTCCATCTCTATAACCGAATGTGAATATATAAAGAGGCACATTTCACTAATTAATATAAATACATTCACAAGTAAACACAGAGCTGTTATTCATGAGGGACACAGCCTCACGGTGACCTGGTGGCACCCTTTTTGATTGGTAGATGTCCATCTTGATTAGCCAGTGCCCAAGCTCTGGTGTTGTTCAGTTACTTAAATACTACCTTGTAGAACAAAACCTATTTCATCTGTAATTGCAAACATCTTAGACTATAGCTGTTCACAATATTCTCTTATAATAAAAATAATTTCTTATGCAGCTGCAGTTATTTCTTTATCATTCTGCATTTTGTTTCTTTATACGATCTCTCATTTTTTATGACCAGTCTTTTCAGAAACTATCTCATTTATCTTTTCAAAAAAAAAACACCAATTTTTAATATTGCTGATCTTTATTATTGTTTATTACGTATTGTATTATTGTTTTTCTTGTTCTGATTCTTTTAGTTTTCATCTAATTTTCCTTTTTCTTTTTTTATTAAACACTTATCTCATTAGTTTTCAATCTTTCTTGATTCCTGATAAATTGATTTAAATGTATAAATTTCTTTCCGAATATTGCTTTAACTAAATTTTGGCTTAAAATGCTTTAGTTTATTCTGTTTTCTATAATATCTTCATGAGTTCCTTTTTAATCTAAAGATTATTCAGTTATTTGATATTTGATATCCAGACTTAGAGGTTTTTAAAAAGTTATCAAGAACTGTGAAGAATCTTAGATTTTTACCCTACTTGTCACAGTTCCAAAAATGCTGGCAGAAGACATGAAATTCCTGGATCACAGACAAAGGACTTAATTTCTTCATTTTTTTCATTGGCTCTCTTTGCCTCCCAAGTTCCATGAGAGTGATGCATATTTGGGTCCAGGAGGATGTAGCACCTGCAGTGGGTTAGAGTCGCAGTTGAAGCACCCTGAGATTAGAAAATTCCAATCTTTTATAAGGGGGTGTAAGCCAACCCACCCAATCTTTGCCCCGGAGGGAGAAGTTGTATTTATTTTACTGGACAGCAAACAAACCTACCCTCTGCCAAGGAGGGAGATTATTATCTTTATTTTCCAGGGCTGTTTGCTATGTAAACATCCTTGAAAAGGTAATCCAGACAAAAGCTGACAACGTCTCTGCTCAGAAAACATACAGAAACATAAGAGACCCATGGAGACCTGTCACCCAATAATTATTCTTTTGTAATTTATTTCTAACATAATTGCATTCTGGTCAGAGAACACAGTCTGTGTGATACAGATCTTTAGGACATTTATGGAGAAGGCTGGGGAAAGTCTCCAGGAATGAGAGTACCACACATCACAGAACCTGCAGACCAACTCCATTCCCAGCTCCTTTACCAGGCGTTGCCTCCATTCAGAGAATATACCTTAAATTCTTCAAAGAAGCAGGTTATCTCTAAAAGGAGATAATCTTCTTAGGTGCAATCTACTGTCATCGCAGGTGTGGAGAGAAAGGAAACCAGGAAGCAAAGGTTTTAGGGCAGCTAGTTATCATACCATGTTCTCACCAGATTTTTACCCTGGGAGAGTCTTGAAGCTACCCTGATATCCTCCTCACCTCCCCAACTCTTCCATTTCCTCACATGCTCACGTGGCATCTAGGCTCTCTTGCTAATTTCCGTTCTTCAGAAGGGATCGAGCCAGAAAAGACCTTGCCAAAGCACTGTGGAGTACAGGTCAGAGCAAAACTTTCTCTCCATAGCTGTACCTACTGCCCCACTATGTTCCCATCCCAGAATAACACGAGCTCTACACCAGCTTACATAACTGCCTTCTTAAAATTTTTATGTTTGTTCCGTAGACTCTGCCTTCTTTCCTCTTCGATCAGTTTCTCAATCCTGGCTGCTTATTAGTTGGACCTGAGGAATATTTTAAAAATAATAGTGCCCAGATTTTGCTCATAGAGATTCAGATACAATTGGTCCAAGGAGGGCACCTGATTATCAATAGTTTTTAAAGCTCCCTGTGTAATTCTCATGTGGAACAAAGGTTTTCAATCACTGTCTCTAACTTCCTTTGGGATAATTTTGGAGAAGGGAACTCGTAACCCAGGTTTCTTAATTTTCTTGTCAGGAACTGGAAACCTGTATTTTGTTTAACGCTCAAATTATTATGCTCATATATCTAATAAATATTTGAAAAACAAATTATCTTGAAATTTTCAGCTGACTATAATTTGATTAAAGTCTCTTAGATCATTTAAAATGAAATTATGCATTTACGATAGCTGATTATTTTTGAATACTTCTAATATCATAAAGCTTTCACAAATGCAGTGACTACAAAGCTTATTATTATATTTATACTTGAATGTATTCTAAAACCTCAGAACAATGGACTTATTCATTTCTTTGATAGTTTATGTGCTTGTTTTATACCTTCCTAGGGGATATTAGTGTACTTATTTTAACATCTTCCTAGGGTTTCAATAATATATTTTTATTTCTTCCCAGGAGTGGAGTAATGTTACTAGAACCAAAAGAAAAAGTATAC
>NW_011888791.1:2474889-2477783 GCF_000151845.1 Pteropus vampyrus
ATTCCTGGATCACAGACAAAGGACTTAATTTCTTCATTTTTTTCATTGGCTCTCTTTGCCTCCCAAGTTCCATGAGAGTGATGCATATTTGGGTCCAGGAGGATGTAGCACCTGCAGTGGGTTAGAGTCGCAGTTGAAGCACCCTGAGATTAGAAAATTCCAATCTTTTATAAGGGGGTGTAAGCCAACCCACCCAATCTTTGCCCCGGAGGGAGAAGTTGTATTTATTTTACTGGACAGCAAACAAACCTACCCTCTGCCAAGGAGGGAGATTATTATCTTTATTTTCCAGGGCTGTTTGCTATGTAAACATCCTTGAAAAGGTAATCCAGACAAAAGCTGACAACGTCTCTGCTCAGAAAACATACAGAAACATAAGAGACCCATGGAGACCTGTCACCCAATAATTATTCTTTTGTAATTTATTTCTAACATAATTGCATTCTGGTCAGAGAACACAGTCTGTGTGATACAGATCTTTAGGACATTTATGGAGAAGGCTGGGGAAAGTCTCCAGGAATGAGAGTACCACACATCACAGAACCTGCAGACCAACTCCATTCCCAGCTCCTTTACCAGGCGTTGCCTCCATTCAGAGAATATACCTTAAATTCTTCAAAGAAGCAGGTTATCTCTAAAAGGAGATAATCTTCTTAGGTGCAATCTACTGTCATCGCAGGTGTGGAGAGAAAGGAAACCAGGAAGCAAAGGTTTTAGGGCAGCTAGTTATCATACCATGTTCTCACCAGATTTTTACCCTGGGAGAGTCTTGAAGCTACCCTGATATCCTCCTCACCTCCCCAACTCTTCCATTTCCTCACATGCTCACGTGGCATCTAGGCTCTCTTGCTAATTTCCGTTCTTCAGAAGGGATCGAGCCAGAAAAGACCTTGCCAAAGCACTGTGGAGTACAGGTCAGAGCAAAACTTTCTCTCCATAGCTGTACCTACTGCCCCACTATGTTCCCATCCCAGAATAACACGAGCTCTACACCAGCTTACATAACTGCCTTCTTAAAATTTTTATGTTTGTTCCGTAGACTCTGCCTTCTTTCCTCTTCGATCAGTTTCTCAATCCTGGCTGCTTATTAGTTGGACCTGAGGAATATTTTAAAAATAATAGTGCCCAGATTTTGCTCATAGAGATTCAGATACAATTGGTCCAAGGAGGGCACCTGATTATCAATAGTTTTTAAAGCTCCCTGTGTAATTCTCATGTGGAACAAAGGTTTTCAATCACTGTCTCTAACTTCCTTTGGGATAATTTTGGAGAAGGGAACTCGTAACCCAGGTTTCTTAATTTTCTTGTCAGGAACTGGAAACCTGTATTTTGTTTAACGCTCAAATTATTATGCTCATATATCTAATAAATATTTGAAAAACAAATTATCTTGAAATTTTCAGCTGACTATAATTTGATTAAAGTCTCTTAGATCATTTAAAATGAAATTATGCATTTACGATAGCTGATTATTTTTGAATACTTCTAATATCATAAAGCTTTCACAAATGCAGTGACTACAAAGCTTATTATTATATTTATACTTGAATGTATTCTAAAACCTCAGAACAATGGACTTATTCATTTCTTTGATAGTTTATGTGCTTGTTTTATACCTTCCTAGGGGATATTAGTGTACTTATTTTAACATCTTCCTAGGGTTTCAATAATATATTTTTATTTCTTCCCAGGAGTGGAGTAATGTTACTAGAACCAAAAGAAAAAGTATACGTGCTCAGCCCAGCCAAGGCCGCAGGATCTGAATTACTGGCTGATCCATTTTTGGTCTGGGGGCTGGACCTAGCATCAAGATGCATTAACTTCTGATGTTGCTGTAACATGATTTTTAAGGTCACACCTTCACTTGGGTTTTATTTTTTTTTTACAATTTAGTGTCTTTCAGGAAATGATGTAGTACTTTTAAAGTCTCACTTTGCCAGAATTACAAAACCCTATGTCCTGTCAGTATGATATATTGACTTGATCTATTACTTTTTAAAAGAATTATGTATTCCTTGTTGGTGTTTTATTACAATGACTAGGGCCATCTAGTGGTCTCATTTCCTGTGAGATGAGGCATTAGGTCTGGGTAGTGTATTCTTCCTCTTTGAGACATTTGACTAATTCTTCTTTATGGAAGACTCTGTAGAACTTTTCTTCTACTTGGTAATTTTATGTGGTCACTGATCCCGATTAGGTGGTGGAACTTCTTTCCACCTAAATTATTATATGTTAATCCCAGTACCACCCAAACTGGTTCTCCCTCTTCTTGCCAGATCCCTTTTTTCCCTACGCTATTAGTTTACTCAGTTACATAATTTTATTTTTCCTCAGAAATATGTGCATGTAAATTTATGTATTTTAAGAAAAAACAGTAATTTAGTGGGACAAACAAAATATCTCTATATAAACAATGGCCACTTGTTAAAATCCATTAACAAGAAACAAATCCATAATTGGTTGTCTATTTTGTATTACAACTATACTTTTTACTCGCTACATTAACTTTTCTTTTTTGAGAATAATTATGAATAAATGATCTTTCATAGTCTCAACCTGCTCCAAGTAACCATAATGACAATAATATTTTGTGCCCAAATTATCACAGCTTGTTCAATGGAAACTCTTCAAGTGGGTCCTTTTGCCTTTTGATATTGCCTCTAACATTTTTTTAAGTGTAAAATTCTTGCTTTCTGATGACAGCAGAATATTCTGTGCTCATTCTGACCTCTTTTCTCCTTTCTCAATGTAAGAAGCCATCTATCCTCAAGGTAGCCTTGGTTTCTTTTACTTGTCAATTATATTGGAATAGTGGGCATGGAAAGATGCATATGAAAGATGGGCAAAAGTTCCACTACTGCTGTTGAGCCATTTGCATTGGAAATTGTGACTTT
>NW_011888791.1:2480568-2484835 GCF_000151845.1 Pteropus vampyrus
TGCATTCTTACATTCGATGCTGGGATTAGCTGAAAGTCAAAAGTCTCACTTGCCCCACATACAGTTGATCAGTCACATCCTGTCACCATCTCCATCACTGTCGGCAATCTATTCCACAAGGCAGAAGCCAGAAGAGCTGTTTTCTTACAAATACTAAAGGCCTTCAGTCTCTGCATTACAATCGTACAAAATGCTCTGCTACTGGCCACCTGCCTCTCACATAGTCCAGTTTTAAACTCAGTTAGATCACATGACCAGTGCTTCACAGAATCTTGTTGTAAGAATGGCTATCTAGTTCTACTACTCCAAAGTCAACATGGGGAGAAATGCAGAGGCTTTGGACACTTGAAAACCCATAAAGTTAGCCTTTTTAAAGCTGATAGCAAAATTTTCTTTGAATTCCTCTTATTTTCTTGCTGCAAAGCCGTTTTTTTCTTGTTAGTATGGGTTTATATAACCTCGAAGACTGATCAAGTTGACTTTCTCATGGTGGAGTTGCTAAAGTGGACTCCCTTCCAGACTACAGCAGTAGTTCCAGAGGCCCATGACTCTAATGTCAGCATCTACCAAAGCGCTAGTCCCAAAAGGGCATGCATGAGTCATCTGGGAGCCTGTTAAAAATGCTGGAACCCATCCGAAGAGATTTGGACCAAGGAAAGGGAATGGGAACAGTCATCTGAATTGTGACTCTCACATGTGATTCTGATGTGGGCGTCCCCATGCCATCATTTGAGATATATTTCCATAGTAATGACAGTCGGTCTTTGCTTATATTTTGGAAGATGTCTTGTCAATCCTGAACCTATATGATCTCCTGCTTATATCAGGTACAGGTACATCTAAATCTTCAAGTCTTCCTCCCAGACCACATATCTTACCGTTGCCATCTTTAACATCAATTCTAAGCCTGGATAATGCTATTAAACTCGACCTCAGAGTTGATGTAAACTAATTATGAGGTTCACATCTGGTTTAAGAGAGTTGGTCCACTCTTTTAGTGCACAATATGTCTGTAAATCTACTAGGAAATAAAAAGTTCAACAGGAGAATTTATATGTGTGACTTACCTTCATTCCTAGAAAACTAAAAAAGATTTAAAAATCTATGGTAACACACTACCTTTTAGATTCTACCTTTGATGATATATTTCCAGCATTTTGTACATGCTCTTTACATTTTGTTCTTGTTATTTATGGCACTTTCATCATGTTTAATGATTTCTATCTTTGAATCTATTGTAGTACCTGTGAGGTTTCACTTCTTATTACTAGTATCAGAATGACATATTTTTTTTTCTTTTTACACTTGCTCAGCTGTGTACATATGGTGATATTTATAATACTGATCAGTTAGCTGCTAGGCATGGCCACCATGAGATGGCTCAGAATGTTCTTTGCTCGCTGGCTTATAAAAGCCTGAACTTTGCGTCTAGATGGTGCATAGAGGTGTCAGTGCAAAGTGCTCAAAAGGCATGACATAAAGGTATTAAAAGTTGGAGGTTGAGGACTGTCTCTAAAATGAGAATAAAACTGGTTTACTGTGCAAACCCCAAGATAAAACTTTATTATTCATCTAGATATTTTGCTAAATATGCTGGAGATACAGCAATGAAGACACAAATATAGATATATTCAGGGAACCTACAGACTGATGGAGGAGATGGGGAGGTAAATTGCAAGTAAATTCTATAAAAGAAATACAGGGACCTGTGTGCACATTAATAGGGACCTCTCTCAGAGGTGGCTTGGTATGGTTTAACCAAGTGAAAAAGTAGGAAGAAATATTGCAAAATGTCCAAGGCCTTCAGGACAAAATATAGCATGGTATGTGTGGCAAGCAGTAGTTTTCAAAATGGCTGCAACATTATCTCCTATCCCACATGCTCTTCTGATCCTGTGAGTTTGCTGCTCCACCAACTGAGAGCTGGATCTGTGTGATCTTGGATCTGAAAGTGATGCTATATGACTTCTGAGGATAAGTCATAAAATATGATAGAGCCTGGGATGCTTGCTCTTGGTATCCAGCCACCATGCTATGAGGAAGCCCAGCCAGTCATTTGAAGAGGTCATGTGTAAGTGTTCTGGGTAATTGCTCCAGCTGAGGTCCCAGTTAGTGGCTAGTATCAACCATCAGATATGTGAGTAAATAAACCTTCAGATTATTCCAAGATTATTCCAGACCCAGCCTTTGCATTTTACTGGCTGAAGCCCCAGACATCACTCAGCAGAGAAAACGTTCAGCAGTAGAGAGGGCTTCAAGCATAGTTCAATCAGAGTTCCTTCCCCGTTTCTCTTTAATTTCTCAGCTCTCTCCTTCTGGATGTGGCTGGTTTCTTTCATGGTAGTAAAGTAGCTGCAGGAGCTACAGATGTACATTTGTACATCTTGAATTTAGATAGAGAGAAGAGAGCTCTTTTATTCACATTTGTATATCTTAGATTTAGATAGAGAACTCTCTTATTCCTAACCATCCAAAACAACCATCAAACAAACAAAACTGTATTACTCTCCAATTGGCCCTTCCTGAGCCAATTACTGATGCTAGATAAAGTCCATGTGTTGATTAGCTTAGGTCTGATTCTTTGCACAATAATTATAACAAAAAGCTTGAGACTGTTAACTATTTTTATGTCGATCAAAGCCCATCCCTGGAGCTAAGAAGTGAAGGCAATCCCACCCAACTAAATTTCTGCTACATTGCTGGAGGAAGGTATTAAAAAAACAAAGAAACAAAACAAACAAACAAACAAAAACCTCAATGTAAGTTTCTCAAAATTTTCACTAGCCAACTGGTGGACCCTAGCAGTCTAAATGAGTAGGCTACGCATAGTTTAGTGGTTTCAGAAATGTCAAAAATATTTTAAAATTGTTTTTATATAGATCCTAGAAATTTGAAACATAAAATTATTTTCACACAATGTGTTCTTACTTTTATATTTTTAAAGATTATCCATGTTCCAATCAATTGTTTTCTGCTGAGAGTCAGTTAGTATAGTTCTTTTGGGCTAATGTAGCTTCTCACCATTCACATTCTATTGTCCACTTGACTATGACTTCTATGAATCTGCATCTATTATTGCTCATTTTTATATCCCCAGCCACAGCACAGCATGTAGTACATATTCAATAAATATCTGTCAAATAAATAGTTTCCTTAGTTTGTATATTTGTCATTTCTATTATAATGTTTTTATCTGCAATTCACAAAAATAAAAAATTATCGAAGGTCAGGGGTAAAAATGAATATATTAAATTAGTGCAAATAATAGAAATTTAAACAGTAATCTGATTCTAGTGCAGATATGATGAGAAAATGAATGTGCTGGGCAAATGAAACTGTAAAATAATGATTTGACATAAGCAGATGATAAATAAAAGTGTGACTATGAAGTACAACCGTACATTATTAAACTATATAAAATTGAGATTTTTATTGAACTGGTGATGCTTTTTCCTTAGCTCTCATTTCATTGCCTATTATGGATCTATCATCTATCTATCTATCTATCTATCTATCTATCTATCTATCTATCTATCTATCATCTATCTATCATCCACCGAAAACTCCATTATTTTATTTTTTTATAAGAACTTATTTGTTATAAGTTCTAAGGAAATCACTCAAAACATAGAAACAGAGAAATAATCTCTAAATCCATATAGAAAAAATACATGGTTAAAAAAGTTTCTAGTAATTCAAAAGGAAGCAATTAAGGAGAAAAAAAAACAAAATAAAATAAAACATGGAATAGGTGAGACAAGTAAAAGCAAAAATTGAGATGGTTAATTTAAACCTATTTAGTCTTGTAATAATAGTAAATGTAAATTAACTAAATTCACCTTTTAAAAGGCTAGACTATTTGGTTGGATAGAAATATAAATTATATGTTGTTTAAAATAAACATGCCTAAAACATAAGGACATAGAAAGGTTGAAATTAAAGCATACAAAAAGATCTTATTCAGATGTTAATAAAAGGAAAGTTGGATTTTCTGGAAACATGGTGGAGTGAGAGATGTCCCCGGATCTCTCCTCTTGAAACAACAATAAGCTGAACATCTAAAACTCAACAAAAACACCCAGACTGCACACCAGCATGTCTGAGCACTTTAGAGTTACCACAGGTTAGAACCTGTGGTAAATGCACTTTAGAGTTACCACAGGTTAGAACCCCAGGTGTTGGGCGGTGGACTAGGACAGATAAATAGTCCATTAAACATCATAAACAACCAAGGTGACAAGGCATCTCAGAAACAAAGAAACATAAG
>NW_011888791.1:2484885-2485244 GCF_000151845.1 Pteropus vampyrus
CAGGTGTTGGGCGGTGGACTAGGACAGATAAATAGTCCATTAAACATCATAAACAACCAAGGTGACAAGGCATCTCAGAAACAAAGAAACATAAGTATAATGGGCATTACCGAAGGCAAGGAAAAGGAGCAGGGACTAGAAAGCATTTTCAGACAAATAGTGGATGAGAATTTCCCAAATCTATGGAATGAGCTGGAGCTTGGAATTCAAGAAGTCAACAGAACACCCAATTATCTCAACCCCAAAAGGCCTTCACCAAGACATATTGGATTAAAGTTATCAAAAATCAGTGACAAAGAGAATTCTCAGGGCAGCCAGGAAAGGAAACAGTAACATATAAAGGAAAACCCATTATATTA
>NW_011888791.1:2486021-2487891 GCF_000151845.1 Pteropus vampyrus
ACTCTGATACCAAATCCTGGTAAAGATAACACACAAAAAAGAAAAAGTAAACTACAGACCACTATCTCTTATGAACACAGATGCAAAAATTCTAAATAAGATACTAGAGAACCAAATACAGCAACACATTAAAATGATTTTACACCATGATCAAGTGAGCTTCATCTCAAAGGCACAGGGATGGTTTGACATATGCAAATCGATTAATGTGATACACCACATAAACAAATTAAAAAGTTAGAATCATATGATCATATCAATAGATGCAGAAAAAGCCTTCGAGAAGATACAGCATCCATTTATGATCAAAACACTTAACAAAATCAGTACAGAGGGAAAGTACTTTAAATTAATAAGGGCCATATATGAAAAACCCTCAGCCAACATTATATAATGGTGAAAAACTAAACATCTTCCATCTAAGATCAGGAACAAGGCAAGGCTGTCTACTATCGCCACTCTTATTCAATATAACATTGGAAGTCCTAGCAAGTGCAATCAGACAAGAGAAAGATATAAAAGGCATCCAAAAAAGAATTGAAGAAGTCAAACTGTCACTATTTGTGGATGACATAATTTCCTATATAGAAAACCCTAAAGACTCCACAAGAACACTATTAGAAACAATAAGCATATACAGTGAAGTTTCTGGATACAAAATCAACATTCAAAAATCCATAGCGTTCCTATACTCTAATAATGAAGGGTCAGAAAAAGAAGTGGAAAAAATAATTCCTTTTGCAGTTGTAGCAAGAAGAATAAAATACCTAGGAATGAATTTAACAAAACATGTGAAGGACCTATATAATAAAAACTACAAGGCCCTATTAAAAGAAATGGGAGAAAATACAAAGAAATGGAAAGATATTTTGTGTTCTTGGATTGGAAGAATCAACATAATTAAAATGACCATATTACCTAAAGCATTACTTTACGCAGATTTAATGCAATCCCCATAAAAATCCTATTGGTATTTTTTAAAGAAATAGAACAAAAAATCATCAGATTTGTGTGAAAGCCCAAAACACCCTGAATTGCCAAAGCCATCCTGAGAAAAAAGAACGAGGCTGGAGGCATCACTCTGCCCGACTTGGAATTATACTACAAAGTGATGGTAATCGAAACGCATGTTATTAGCAGAAAAATAGACACATGGACCAGTAGAACAGAAACGAGAGTCCAGAGGTAAACCCATACTCATATGGGCAAAAATTTTCAACAAAAAATCGAAAAACATACAGTGGAGAAAGGAAAGCCTCTTTAATGAATGGTGCTGGGAAAACTGGAAAGCCACCTGCAAAAGAATGAAACTAGACTGTTGTCTACCACCACACACCAAAATTATCTCACAATGGATTAAGGACCTGAATATAAGACCTGAAACAATAAAATGCATAGAAGAAAACATAGGAACTAAACTCAAGGGCCTTAAACTTAAAGAGGATTTTATGAATTTGACCTCAAAGGCAAGGGAAATAAAAGCAAAAATAAATGAATGGGACTACATCAAACTAAAAAGCTTCTGCACAGCAAAAGCAATCATCAATAAGGTAAAGAGACAACCATCCGAATGGGAAAATATATTTGCAAGCAATGCCTCCAATAAGGGTCTAATATCCAAAATATACAAAGAACTCATACGACTCAATAACAATAAAAAAACAAACGATCCAATTAAAAAACGGGCAGAGGACCTGAACAGGCTCTACTCCCTAGAGGACATATAAATGGCCAACAAATATATGAAAAGATGCTCAACATACTAGCTATCAGGAAAATGCAAATCGAAACTACAATGAGTCTATGGCCATGCTACCTTGAACAAGCCTGATCCTGTCTGATCTTGGAAGCTAAGCAGGGTCGGGCCTGG
>NW_011888791.1:2488822-2504643 GCF_000151845.1 Pteropus vampyrus
AAAAAAAAATAAAAGAAACAGAAGATGAAAAAAAGTAAAAGGAAAGTTGGTATAGTTATACTAATATTGAACAAAATGACTTTAAGTCAAAAAGAATTGCTAGAAATAAGTCACTTATAATGACAAAAATATCATCTCACTAATAAGATATGTCAATTTTTAATTTGTATGCAACTGATAATATGCCCCTAAATGTGTGAAGCAGAAAATAATAGAATACAAAGAGAAATGGACAAATCCACAATCCTGTTGCAAGATTTTGGGTTTTTCAATAATTGATGGACCAAACAGAAAAAAAAAAAATTATATTTCACAAACTCGGGGCATTTAAACCATTGTAATGAGAACATTAAAAAGTATTTGCTATTAAAGAAAAATTGATGAATTAAACTTTATCATAATTCCAAACAAAAGAATTGTATCTAGAACATGTGAAGAACTTATATAATCAATAATAAGAAAGACAAACAATTCAAGTTAAAAGATATAAGCAACAGACCTAAAAATTTAATTCACAGAAGATATAAAAATGACCAAAAAGCACATAAAAATGTGATCATTATTAGACATTAAGGAAAATAAAATTAAAGCAACAATGAAATGGATGAAAAAGCCATACTAGAAATAAAAAAGACTCACAACAACAAATGCTGGCATATATGTGGGGAAGTTGGAACTCTATACATTGCTGGATGGAGTGTAAAATTAACAGCCCCTTTGACAAACTGTATGGCATTTCCTATACAGTTAAAACTGTTCTAGTACCCAGCAGTTCCACTGTACAAAAAGACTTGTGTAAAAATATCTCTATTCATATAGCCCCAAGTTAGAAACAATCCATTGAAATGGATAACAAATTGTGTTGTTTTCATACTATGCAATAAGAAAAAATCAATTACTAATACATGAAACAATATAGGTGATTTTCAAAAAACTCTGGGTAAAAGAAGCCTGATACAAAAGAGTACATATCGTACTGTTCCATTTACAGTAAGCTCCAGAATAGACAAAATTAATCAATGGTAAAAGAAATTAGAAATATAGTTGCTCATAGGAGAGGGACAAGGATTGACTAGAAAACTTTTTCTGAAGTGATTAAAATGTTTTATATCTTAATTAAGATATTAATTATATTTTCAAAATTAATCAAATTATATACTTAAGTACATTTCACTGTATATAAATTTCATCTTTAAAAAAGCCCTTGAACACTCTTTGTACAAAAGCCACACTCATTTATACACACAGGCACGACACAAACATACACACTTCATATTAACACATCAGATTGCAAAAATGAAAATGTAATTGTCAGTGAGTATGTGGAACAACCGGAACCTGAATTCTCTGCTTGTGGGAGCGTAAAGTAATACAAGTTGCCAATATTTAATACAGTTGAATGTGTGCGTATGACCCAGCAATTCTCCTACATATTGTGTACTTCCCCAAACTCGCATGTGAACAAGTACTGTATATTCAAAGCAGTACCGTCTGTAATAGTTATAAACCAGAAGTCACCAATAGGAAAATGTATATATAAATCATGCATCACTACAACTGAATATCGAACAGCAGTAAAAATGAAAAAAGCAGAGTTACTCTCATTATGTTTCTGAGTAGAGCTGCTTAGAAACAGAACACTGAGGGTAAAAAAGAATGCAGAAAAATACATATTGCATGATATTATTTATGTAAAACTTTAAATTATAAAAACCCAATTCAATAAACTCCCTATGCATATATATATATAAATAGGAATAGTATAAAAATATGAATGAAAAATAAGCATTGAATTCAGGACAGTGGTTACCTCTAGGGAGGGAAAGAAGCACACAGAGGTTCCATCTCTATTCATAATGTTTTATTTTTAAAATCTGAAGCAAAGGTGGAAAAATATTAATATCTGTTATGCTTGGTGGTGGATACAGGGTATTTATTTGAGATACTATTCTACATGCATTTCTGCATGTTGAAATATTTCAAGATAAACAAAGAGAAGTCAACTCTCTGACAACTCAAACTTAGAGAGACCGGTGTGAGGAATTCAAGAGATGATGAAACTGTTCCTCTGCCCAAGAAATATGGGAGTCATTTGTTCTTTGGAGCTTTGGGTATACTTTAGCTCATTTATTTATCCTTACCCTCTTTCCATGAAGGATTCAAGGTAGCTTGCACAAAAGACACATACGATGAGCCAGGAAAACATAAACATAAGTAGAAAATCAGGATCAAAGATAACAAATAGTCCATCAATACTGGTTAACCACAGTGCCGTGATCAAGTTTCACACTTGGCTCTGAACTTCTTGGCAACACTTACCATCCCATCCCCAGCTGACCCAGAAAAGCGGGTTATGAAAACTAACCATTGTTCTTCAGAATTCAAACTTAACATTTTCCTGAGCAGTCTCTCTGTACCCTATTTTTCATGTTGTCTTGCTAACTAGCCAGGTTCTTTTTTCCCTTATTCTTTTGTCCCTCCATTCCTTCTCGCATTCTCTCCTCTCCCTTCCCCTCCATTCTCTTCCCTCCTTATTTTACCCAAACACCTTAAGACTATTGGTGGTTATGAACGCGGGTGCTATCTATTATTTATTGGCTGATATACTCTTGGGTGAGGTTTTTAACTTCTCTCTGCTTCAGCTTTTTAATGTCCAAACGGGGATATCTATCATATGTATATCACAGTGAGGGGATTAAATGAGATAATAATGCCCGTGAAAAGCTTAGAATAGTGCTAAGTACTGCTCAGTAACTCCTAGTTGTTGTTATGATAATTATTTCTCAGTGGAGGAGAACATGAATCACAATATATTTTGCGTGCTGGTCAGGAATAGATTAAGGGTAGGGTAAGGCTTCACTGTCTCATGGGCAGGGCCTGTAGTGGCCTGAAGCTCAGGGAGTGGGAGGGCTGACACCAGAACCCCCCTCAGACTCAGTAGCAAGGTTACTAGCCTCGGCTCCCACAGAGCACTTAGCAACCACCCCCACATCCAGCAACACACTCAGCCATCTAGGCGCTGCACCAGAACGTGTCGGGGAGACTCTCCTCAGATGGGGGTACTGGACGTTTCTGCTTTTGAGGCAACCACAATATTGTTTCTGCTTGAGATTCCTTTTGAAAAAATGTGATCTTTCAGCACACACTAACTAGCCTGACAGTCTCAAACTGTGGGATGTGCATCTCTTTCCTCTTCCTGAAAACCAAAGAAAAGCCCAAATAGAGAGGACGACTTGTTCCAGGGATCACCGCTAACAACCTAGGACCCTCACTTGATTCCAGGCCCAGCAGACCCATGTTCCCTGTGTCCTTTCATCCGGAGATTCCCCTCACCTAGGAACTCCCACAAGCAAAATGGGTTGGGAGGAAAGTGAGCTAAAGAGGAGAGGAATTAGATAGGACACAGACCCTAGGAGTTTGGAACCAGGCAAAATAAAGATTCAAGAGGTAGACATCAATCAGTATGGGATGGAGGGGACAGACAAGAGGGAGCTCATATACAAAGCGATGAGCGACCAAGTGACGAAAGCTGGGCCATAAGGAGTTTTGGTTTCAGGAACAGACAGATACCCTATTACTAGGCCTAAAGCAGAGGGACTAGGGTAGAGCCAACAGTGCCTGTAGGCTTGCTGCCAAGTCATTGAGTACAGACTTAGGGTTACCTAAATTCCCAGAAGGACGGGGTGCGGAGGCGGGGGCAAGAATGCATGTAAATGTGAGGGGCAAGTCTCCTTAGCATTAGGGATGGGAGGGTTAAGGGAGAAGAGGTAGCATTCAGGAAGTTAGGCAGATTATTTATTAAATAGTCAGGCCACTCACCTGCAAAGCCTAGAGTGAGCAACAACAGTTCCCCACACTCTTGAGGAGTCACAAGTTCTTGCCTTCCCTATTTACTGGAAGCCCACAACAGACAAGATATTCTTGTTTCTCCTCTCAACATCATCCTCAAGGTGAGATCTCATTTCTATATCAAACAAGATACAAACCCCAGGAGAGATCACCCTTTACCAGCCAGATGAGAGAGGATACTGTATGTTACAATTTAGAGAGACCAAAGGATCATCAAGAATGCTAATACCTCTTCGTGTCCTGGGGCACCAGTTCTGTGGTTCAACTTGTATCTAGAAGAAGAAAAGCTCCATTTATTGGGTGTTTGCTGTGTGCCAGGCATTATAAGAAATGCTTTAAATGCATTATCTCATCTATACCTCACAACACTCTTATAAGGCAGGTATTGTTTTGAGGAAACAGGTTCAGATTGGTCATAAGCTATCAAGCTGGTAGCTTAAGTGCCAAGATGCAAACCCAGTGTGACTTGTGACAGTGTGACTTAAAAAGCCATGTTCTGAAACAGAATGTTAACCTCCTAAACTTGAGCATTCCTTTTTTTTAAGGAGGATGGCCAACAGGGACCTTTCTTAGAACTGCAAAAGCAGCTTACTTAGCTTCCTGCCAAGCATTTCTGTATGACTTTGTTGTCCTATTTCGTTCTTGTTATTCCACATTCTGGTGGTCCTGCTGCCAGTGACAGCTGCTATGTGAAATCTGAGCAAATTGGAGAAGTCCTATTTACTGACCTGTAAGTCTGTTTTTCTGAAGTTGTATTGTCTCTAGCTGTAATAATGTGCTGCACTCATCCTTCTGACCAGCACAAACTAGGTCCCAAACTTCACTGCTTTTAAACCCCTGCTTATGTCCTATTTACTTGTTTGATCTTCAAATGGAATTAGAAAAGTTAGAACCTTTCACCTATGAATCCCTAATGCTTCTCAGGTATAGGTATACTCACCTACTTGAGAACAGACCTCAGAATAGCTAACAATGGAAGGAAATGGCTTTCAGAGAAGCTGACTTACTGATTTGTAACTACATTTTACATTCACTACGGATCCCTTAAGACAAAGCACTTTCTTTCTGTCCCAGTTTTGATTTTTCATATTTCATGCCTACTGTGACCCTCACGATCTCCTGTGGCGCCCTGAGGGTATATCCCTAGAAGATTCGAACCTCTTCCTATATAAGTGAAGAGACGGGCTCCTATTCAGTGTCTTTGAAAGACGATAAAGATGAACACGCAATAAAATGACAATTCTGACTGGATCAAGAAGGCAAACACACCCTTTTTAAAACTAATTTATTAATAAGTTTAATAATAAACTTATAAAAAACAACATATTTTTGGTTTCGAAATCATGACATAAAATAAAAAGGCAAATAACTGGAAATTATCAGCTGCAAGAAGGTAGAAGCGACTCATGCTGAACCATGAGCAAACATTACATGCTTTGGGCTACAGCAGGGGGCACCATTCAAAGCAAGAACCGAAGATGCAGTGCCAGTTCAAGGCCCAAGTTATTTCTAAAAACTACGTAGTTTCCAAAGGTTTGGCCATCATATATAGTAAATTAGTCCTCCCTTTCTCTAGCTTTCCTTCTATCCTTCCCAACCTTTAACTATGAGAACAGTAGACAATAACGGTTTGATGCTATTCTTTCTAGTTTGTAGGACAGTGTTGCTGTTTTAACATGTTTAACCTACGTATTTCCAACTTCACGAACATAAAACTGCTAAAATCAATTGTAACTACAAGCCATTTCTATTTTTGGTCAGTTATCTGCTGTAGGCAAAGCTTCATATAGGAATTTTTATTGCGGATTTCTATGACTGCATCCCTAACAAGCTCAATGAACATCTGTGGCCAAAGCTTCTGCAAAGCCTCGTTTTTCATGTTGATTTCTGTGGCTTCCTTCACAAGGTCCTCTATGTACATCTTGCAGAATTTCTTTTTTTCCTTTACTTCCTGTTAAAAAAAGAAAAACTTGCATTGAATCATAATTAATCTGAAAGCCAAAGCAACAATTAGCTGAACCAGAGAAACTTGACTAATCTATTCTGACCCTCACCCCTCAGAGCAGGAATACTCTCCTAGACAGTCTGGACACAGCATTCTGCTTGAGTAAAGACAGCAACAGGGAGCCCCCTACTTCCTAGTCCGCTCCTACCTCTGTTGGACAACTCTGTGAGAAAACGTGTTTCTTTATTGGAATCATTGGATCATAACTACTATTTTTCCCTTGGTAGACATTATCCCTTCTCAGTTCGGGTAGTTTAGCTCATACAAGCCAGCTGCATGCACAGATTCATGGCTTTTAGTGGTAAATGTATCAGAGCACTGATACTGACTATCTTAATTGGTATGAGGTTAGTTAATATCCATATACATACTTTAAATAACCATACTGAATTCACTCTGTATTTTAGGAAAGCAGGTAGTGTGTGGTACACTACACTGACTTATGTGGCCTTGACCATTTTGACAAAGTTGGGGAAAAGTGTACAAGGAGGAAGATGAACTATATACAAGCCGGGGACCCAGAAGTTGGCCTTTGAAAGAAACAGCGCTCCTACTCAACTTCGAGGTCTGGCAGTCTGCAATTGAAAACCCTGGGTTCAAAACACAATAGTGAAGTTTTGGACCAAAGGATATTCAGGCATTGGGCCCCGGTTTCATTCTGGAGGCTGAAACAAAGCCACTTCATTTGATGCAAGAATTCAGCATTAATTCTGACTATTGATACTTTTGGGGAGTATAAAGACATGATGATGGAAAATGTCATATTATATATGGAAAAATCAATGGAATAGATCAGATAATCAGAATTATAAGAGAATCAACCTGCATTGATGAAGAAGAAAAGAAATAATAAATGTCAATGAGACAATAGGTTTAAGTATTTGGAAAGGATTTACTGAAGCCTCTAACCCAAATCAAAACACTAAAATAATTTCGTGGTGAATTAAAGGGTTAAATTAAAATGTCAAGAGATATTGCCACTAAAGCTACTTGTAGAAAGATTTATAATAAGGAAATACATTATAATGTTAAGTAGAAAAAGAAAAACATAAAATGAGATTTTAGTAGAGGTTGGGTTATAGAAGTGTATTTGTCAAAACTTAGCAATTGTACACCTAAGATTTGTATTTCACTGTAAGAAACTGTATCCAATATTAAACTCTAATTAATGATATGCGTGCTGAATTATTTAGGTAGAAGCATGCTAATGTGTGCAATTACTTTAAAATGAATTTTAAAAAGGTGGAATGTTGGTGTATGGAGGATGGGTCGATGCATAGAAATGTGACAAAGCAAGTACACTGTTAATAGCATAATCCAGGTTTGGGTATATGACTGTTTACTGTAAAATTCTTTCAACTTTGCTGTATGTTTGAAATTTTCATTAAAAAGTTAGCAAAAATTATATAGAAAACTATTGGAAGAAAATATACTGAAGTGTAATTAAGATAGTCTTTGTGTTGTGAGACTAGGAGTGTTTTTTCCTCACTTATTCTGCTTTTCTTCCTTTTCCGGATTTTTCACAATTGTAAAACAACACGTTCTATATTCTTGATTGATTAATGTAAGTTAATGATGAGTCTCAATTGTCACTAACTTTCCCTAACAGAGGCATATTTTGGAAATTTTCTTATTACGTGAGATTTTTCTAATCACCCACCACACAGGGGTCAACATTTGATTTAGCTCATGTGCTCAAAAAAAACAGGTCATGGGTTGACCTATCATAAAGACATGTACAAATTTTGATGGGCAATAAATAACAAATGGTTCCAGCTGGTTACCTCTCCGATGTATCCAACATCTCTAATGCAGAAATATAGTCAGGGACTTAGTCGCCTGCACTAAGTCAGCTTGTTGATGAGAACAGCATTTAGCTGCTCCCCCTTTTTTAAAATTAAATTTATTGGGGGTGACATTGGTTAATAAAATTATATAGGTTTCAAGTGTACAATTCAATAACACATCATCTGTATTTTGCATTGTGTGTTCACCACCTAAAGTCAAATCTCCTTCCGTCACCATGTATAGGCCACCTTTACCCTTATCTACCTCTCCCCCTTTCCCCTTTCCCTCTGGTAACCACTAAACTGTTGTCTGTGTCTATGAGTTTTTGTTTGTTTGTCTAGCTGCTCCCTTTTAACATTCAGTAAATCTGAGCTACACAAGGACTACTAGGAAGAAAGACAAGTGTGAATCACCAGAGATCAATAACTAAAAGGAGCAATATTTTACAATAAGCAATGCATTTACACCAGTAGGAGGCACAGAGTATATTTAGTGAATGCCTCTCCCAGATTTCTAAGTTTCTTAAAACACAATTTTGAATTTTTAAAAAGATAAAGTTCTAGCAGTACTACTGAAAAAAAATTTTTCTAGTAATTTAGGGATAATAAAAGTTAAAAAATATTTAAATGATGTATATTGTTAAATAATTTATATATAATAAAAATGAAAATAAACTTTTCATCATTGCAATTTTTGATGCTTTAAAATTTCCTGCTATAGTTTCTTCCATTACTTCATTTTAAACATGTTGATACAGAAATGTATCTGCTATAATAACTGTTAATTTAGTAGCTATGTTTGAAAGTATTACTTCATCGTTTCCACTCTCCTCAAAGCCAATTACTCTGCACCTCCGTGCAGTGTACTCTAAAACTCATCATCTGCCAGCACAATGCACTCTGCCTGCTCAGAACGATCCTGTTAAGGAGCACACCAGAGATACCTCTCTCGCCCTGACCCATCAAGGAGTTGTTGCTCTTTGAATAATGCTTTTTGCATTCTCAAATGCTTTCATATGCTTATTTTTTCTATCCCACAATATCCCTGTGTGGTTCATAAAGCAAATATTGTACAAGTTTAATCCTAATGAGATGAATTCTAAACAATATTGTTTATATTATTTCATCGAACTAAAATTTTGTTGTCATGAAGATGGTTTGGGGGGAAAAAGTAGGTTAACGGTGGGATTTGTTATAAAGTGATTTTAACAATGTGATAGTTGTACTGGGATTTAATCCATATCTCCATGCTATAAATGGGAAGCTAAGGTCCACAGAAGTTGAGAGACTTGCTCAGGATCAGACATCATTTACTAATATCTGCCTAGAGAAAATCTAATCTCGTCCTTGAAAAACCTGCAGTCTAGCTGGAGAGATGACCCAAACATTAGAAAAGATAACTTAAAAAAGTTGAACAGTAAATAAGTGGTAAATGAGATATTTAGCAAATATAATTAATGTTCAGAGAAAGTCCTTTTGCACTAGGGTGGTCAACAAGACCTCAGGAAGCAGAATAATACACTGTGGAAGAGTCCAAAGTCACAAATCAGAAGGCTCGAGCTCTGGAGGCAGCTCAGTCAGTAACCTGCCATGTGATTCTGAAGAGTTCACCTGAGTCTCCAGTTTTCCCCATCTGTCTAACAGGTTAGGATTCTAAAGTCCCTTTGAGTTCCCTGATTCTACATCCACCATCTTTTTTAGAATGTGTCAGAATAGATGGACAACTACCAAGCAACAGAATTATATATAACATATATATATTGAAAGGGTCTGCCTACCCTGATTTGTGAGTAACTCTCTTCAATTAATTCCCTTAACAACTTGGGACATACAGGAGAAACTGAGCACTTTGTGCTTCAGGGATTTAAATATTTTTCAAGAAATGGGGAGAGTGGTATGGTATAAGTGAAGAAATGATGGGTTGTGAATCAAGAGAGAATGATTAAGGGACTAGGGCAAGGTTTGTCAGGTGTGAGTGGCAGAATCCGGGGCTCAAATCCAAGTCTCCTAGTGGCCTAGTGTTCCTTCCAAAATATTATGTGACTTCGGATTCTTTCTTTGCCCTTTAGTATTTCTCAAAACAAGAGTCAACATTCCAGTCTTTGCTTGTTCTTATTTACGGTTCAAACCACTTTAATCAAGACTTTGCTTATATGACTCTACTGAAACTATTTCTGTTAAAAGAAAAACAACTAATGACCTTGATTGCCAAATTTATCAAAATTATTTTCTTTCTAGTTTGTGCCCTTTGAACATTAGAAAATCATAGCCTACACAACCAAGGTTATAAAGATTTTCTCCTATTTTTTAAATGAGAACTTCAAAGTTTTACTTTTCATACTTGGGAGTTTATTTGATTTGGAGGTAATTTTTGCTGTATGATATAAAGTTGGGTTTACTCGGTACCATTTATTATATAGTCTTTCTACACTAGTCTGCAATACCTGCTATCTGTATAAAGTTTTCCCACATAGATAGGATAGTTCTGGCTATTTTGTCCATGGGTCTATTTGTCTATTTCTATACTCTCTTCATTATTATGCTTTATAATAATACTTGATATCTGGTAAGGAAAGTTCTTTTACTTTTACTTTTGTGTATTTTATGTCTATCAGATAACTTATTAAAAAAAAAGGGCTCTGCTCTATCAGATACCTTTTATGATCTACTGGTAAAGTTCACAAATAACCCTGTCCAAGTTTTGATTAGAACCACCTTATATTTATGGATAGATTTAGAAAAATTGACATCTTTATCATTAAAAAGTTTCTGTATGTGAATGTTAACTAGTTCTTCTTCAATGTCTTTCGATAAAATTTTATAATTTATTTAAGGACCGTAAAATTATAAAATTTCATTGAAACCGTCATAAAAAGCTTAAACATATTTTATTACTGATTGCTACAGTTTGTTACTGTGGTAAATGGCATATTATTTAAAATGTGGTTTTGAATAAGCAATACAACCTACATTGAATTGTTGGTCCCTTTTCTAAAAGCTCTTTATGATTTAGGGAGATTATTGCAAACTATTTTTTCAGTTTGTCATTTGTCTTTGCTTATTTTATTCCTCCAGAGATTTTTCTCATTCCAATGCCACACATTAATTTTCCATGGTTTCTTGTAGAAGAAATAATGCTTTCATTATAAACTTTAAAATCTTTGATCCATTTGGAATTTATGCTGGTGTAAGATATGTCCCACATTTATTCTCAGTTCTCTAATTATTCCCAAATCATTTATTGGATAGTTCACCTGATTGGTTTAAATTCTTTATCATAAATAAATTCTCCTTTGTTTAAGTGTATGCCTGACTTTCATTCTCTGCCATTAGGCTATCTCTTCATAACTATCCTGTTTAATTGATGACTTTATAATACGCTTTAATATCTAGTAGTGCTAGTCTTCTCATTGTTCTTCTTTTTCAGTGTTTTTAAGGCTATTTGTTTATTTTTCCCACATGTACTGTAGGATTAACAGGTTTAAAAAATACCTCAATGAAATTTTTTTTTGTATTTTTATTGGGGTATTAAATTTTTAAATTAACTTAAAGAACACTGACATTTTTGCATTAGATCCTTCTTATCCAAAAGACAGTAGGTTTTACCATTTGCATAAATCTTTTGTGTACTTCATTAATGTTTTAAAGTTTACTTCATATAGCTCTTGCATATTTATTAGCTTATTACTAGATATTTTATCTTTTTGTGTTGCTACTGTGAGTTGGGTCTTTTCTTTCATTATATTTACTTTTCTGTTGTTATTTATATATATAGAAGCTGTTGATTTCTGCTCCATTACTGAATTTTCTTACAGCTACTTACAGTTTCTGAATTAATTCTCTTGGGATTCTCATGTATTCAATAATATTGTCTATAAATAGTAAATTCACTCCCTTCTTTTCAAGTTACCAGTGATTTCTTTCTCTGGTCTCATTGCACTGTTTGTTTTGATAAGTAATCGTGGTGATATTGAACATCCTTGTCTTTATACTGACTTCAATGATACATTAGTGTTCTTTGCTGTGCACAAATTACCTCAAACTTGGTGGCTTAAAACAACATACATCTATTATTTCAGTTTCCATGCATCAGTCTAAGCACAGGTAAGTTGGACGTTCTGCTCAGGACTTTACAAGGCTTTACTCAAGGTGTTGGCCAGGCTGTTTTTTTCCTGAAGCTTGGGATCCTCTTCTAAGCTCAAGCAGTTGTTGTGAGAATTCACTTTCTTGTGGTTGTAGGACTGAAGTCTCATTTCCTTGCGGGCTGCTCTCTAGAAGCTTCTCACAGTTCTTTGCCATTTGACCTTCCCCAAATATGGTGGCTTACTACTTCAAGACCAGTAGGAGAATCTCTCAGGGAAATCTTAAAACATTCTTTAAAGGACCTGGGATAATCTCCTTTTTTATTAACTCAAGCCAACTAATTAGTGATCTTAATTATATCTGTAAAATTCCTTTATCCTTGTCAAATTTCACTGTTTAGAAGCAATTCATAGGTTTTACCCGTACTTAGGGGAAGGCACCATGCAAAGGTATGGATACCAGGGGTTGGAATTCATGGAGGCCATCTTAGTTAGAATCTTGCCTACCACTAATGCTAACATTTCTAGAGTTTCCCCATCATGCATGACATTTACTATCCAATTTCTATTTGTCCTATTTATTAAAGACAATTTAGAACGAGTGCTGAATTAACTGAAATACCTTTTCAATGTCTATAGAAATAATCACAAATTTTCACCTTAGATCTATTAATTTACTAATATTGAATCTTCCTTACATTGCTAGAATAAACTGCACTTGGCTGTAATGTTTGTTATTCATTTAATGTTCTGCTAGATTCTGATTGATAACATTTTAAAAGGAGTTTTGCATCATAAATATTCTTAGGTATCTAGTCTGGCTTTTCTTTTTCTGTGCAATCCTGATGGATTTTGGGATCAATGTTATGCTGCCTACCCTGGAAAAATGTAGGTTTTTCTTTCTTTCTTGTTTTGAATGCAGCTCTTTGACATTTTTCTAAACATCTTTCATAGACATTGTATTAATTTTGACTCATAGAACCAACTGCTTTCAGGAAGAGAAGAACTCATAATTCTGCCAGTTTGGCTTTCATTTTCCTCTTTTGACAACATCAGGAAGCCTCTACTGGCCACAGGATTAAGCTCAATTTCTTTCACATAGCCCTCTTGCTTGCTACCTTCTAATCTCATCTTTTAACATCATCTATCTCAACCTCTGTGCTTCAACAACACTGAATTGCTCATAGTTCCTGGCCCTCTCCTTACCTTTTTTATACATCCATGCCTTTTGTTCATACTGTGTTACTTTCCAGAATTGCCCTTTTCCCTTTGTTATAGAGTTATTTTATCCTTTAAGACTTATATCAGGAAGCTTCTTCTCTAGAAAGCATCCTTTGACCCCCTCCACTCTCTTAATATACTGATTTGTATATCCCTGTATATATCTATTTCCTCCATTAGAAAAGTAAGATCCATGAGGATAAAGACAAGAACTTCTTATAGTCCAAGTATTATGTGTGATAGGTGTTCAATATGTGATTTTTGAAAGATTAAAGGTATGAATGTAGAGAGAACAAAGATGAAACAAGAGGATTAGCTGACTGCAAGTATTTGAAGAGTTTTCATAAGAAAGAGACTTATTCTCTTTTCGACACAAAGCAGTACTACTAGGATCATTAAATAAAAGTTATTAGCTTAATATGGGTAAGAATTTCTTCATAGTTGGAATTGTTTATGATATACAACTACATCATGAAGTAGTGACCCTTCTTGCACTAGAAGAATTAAAAGCAAAATCTGAACATCTTTTAGGATGCTATAAACAATAATGTTACGTAGAGTTTTCAAGTGATTTTCAAGCTAGGGCAAGAGCCCTAAGGGCTCCAAAAAGATGCTTCAGGATTGGGGGTGAGGTGAGGGGAAAGGAAAAGAATAAAGATCCAATCAAATGAATCTCTGAACCCCCTACTTTCCCTCTACAACAGCAGTAGCTCCTCTTTTGCTTTGTTTTGACATACTAGTTTGGACATTCAGCTACAATATGGTTTGAAAAGAGTCCCACAACTGTTAAAACACATTAGAAAAGCAGTTGCCTAGCCATTTCACTGCAAATTTCATATATATATATATATACGCAACATAGTGACTTGCGCATAAATCATATATGCTCAATCAATGGTGCCTGATCTCTTTGTCTTGTTCTTTTGCCCTTTAGTCCCCTCAAAATCTCTTAAAGAATCTAACTTTCTATTGCTAATTAGATGACTTGTTTCTTCAGCTTTTTTGAGAGCTCCATCAAGACAGAAATTGCACACTTTTCTTCTTTGTAGCTCATGCAACACTCTAACATCGTATCCCTCCAATAAAACCCTGAACACATGAAAAAATAAAGAATTGGTTCCAGGTTTTCCGGCTGTGAGTAGCTATAGCGAAAATGGAACAGGTCAAAATTATGTCACATGATTAAGACTGTAGAGGTTAATGGTGTAGGAGAATGAAAGAAGTGAATTAAGACATCAAGGACTCAAGCAAATAGAACAGAAATGTGTCCTCTGCCACTCTGGCATGAGCTAGTTAGTACTCACAGCAAGCCTATATCCCTTTCCTTAATTCAGAAAGATGAGGATCCTTGATCTTGCTTTGGTCTAGATTTTGGTACAGATTACTTTTGAACACTTTTTTTTTTCTGTAGAAATTAAGTTATTGGAACTACAGACTCTACTTCTTCCTAATGCCTTGGCGCCTACTGTCCTCAGCTTTGTATATATAAGGCTAGCTAACATTTAAGAATAAAAAAATATTATCTTAACTCATTAAGGAAGAAATGTACTAGTACTAAGTCCTAAGCCATGTGAGATATATCTAGGCACTAGATTCCAAAAATCGATGGTATTATTACCTCTAGCTTTTCATTATAAAAGTCTCTTGTGGTATAGTTTAGCATTGCACGATTTGTGTTTTCTCCTACAAGTCTTTTGCTGTCATTATTTTCTTCATTGACAATACCAGGTTTTTTCCCTTTGGTTTCTTGCAGATACCGGAATTGCTTCTTTCTGTAGAAAGAGAGTAGAGATTTAGAGTTACTTTTTTTTATTAAAATATGTCCATATTTTCTTGATTTTTAGAGAAGAACATATATTCTTTTGAATATCTTTTTTATGAGTTTGAGTTTATTATTTGAGCTGAGGTCAGTACCCTAATCTTTCTACTAATTAAGCTACTCAATCCAAATTCTTTTGTTTCATAACTACCAATCATCAATATAAACATGTCTGAAGCACTTCTAAAGTGAAAAAAACTTCTATCTTAAAAAAAACCCAATACCAAAATTAAGTAATCACAGAGCACAAAACAACCCAATTAAAGACATAGTAGGCCAAACTTTCAAAGTCTTTATATCCCATAAAATATGTTAGTTACCCTCTTATAAATCATACAAATAGTTTAGAATTCCATTATGCAGCTCAGTAGTATTACTCATAGCTAAAAAATGGAATGAGATATGGGTTTAAGTTTAGGCAAAAAACAAAACAAACGGAAAACCAAAAACTTCCAACTGTTAGTATATCAGGGCAAGGTCCTAGTAGGAGGTAAACAATGAAGCAAGACCCCTCATTTGATTATGAAGAGCATAAACAGTGCTCATGGCATTATTTGCAGACCCGTAGGCCAAGAATTTCAGAGGACTGCAACTCATGCTCCGTGAAAAATGCTTTCTGGTCTCCACCACTTAGGGTGTCTATAGAGTAGACATTTATAGTCCACATTACTGTTCACTGTGAACTGAAGATTGAGAGCAGAAGGGGAATATCCCTTACGAGGTCTTCCTTTTTCCAATTTAAGTGTGTAACATAATCTTTTCAGAAATTGTAAAGAGTACAAATTTTGAAAAGTATAGAGAAATAGATAAAAATCACTCACAAATCTATATAAACCTGTAACATTATTCACATCTGACATACTTCTTTCTAGAATTTTTATATGAATTTTTGTAAAAAATTAAGATCATTCTAAACATCCAAATTTGTATACTGTTTTCACTTAATGTTATACAACAAGAATTTTCTATATCATTAAAAATTAATAATTTTAATGAATATCTAAAATCCAGTTGTGATGTAGATTACAATTTACCTAATAAATTCTTTTTATTAGTTA
>NW_011888791.1:2505508-2555137 GCF_000151845.1 Pteropus vampyrus
GTATCTGGTCAATTTTTATAAATATTCCATGTATGCTTGAAAAAAAATGTACATTCTGCAGTTGTTGGAGGCAATGTTCTCTAAATGCCCACTAAGTCAAATTGTTAATCATGTTGTTCAATTATTTTATCTTTTTCTATTAATTGCTTAGAGGTATATTAAAACTTTCCAATGTAATGTGGATTTATAGTGCTATCAGCTTTTGGCTTAAATGTGTTTAAGGCTATGCTAATGAGTGCAGACAAATTAAATTAGCAAATTTATTTCTGGTGAACTGAACCAATTATCATTTTGAAATGATCTTTATATTTCTAATATTGCTTTTAACCTTTGTCTATTTAGTTTTCAATGGCTATTGTTAGTATCGATGTTGTTTATCTTTTCCCACATTTTTACTTTCAAGTTTTATGTAACCTGTGTGTCTCCTGTAATAGCATATAGTTGAACTTCGTTTTTTAATTCAGTCTGACAATCTTTGGCTTTTAAACAGAATAATTAGTAGACTGGCTATATTAATGGTCATAATTAATGGCTCCCTTGAATCCGTGATTTTGCAGCTAGGTAAAGTCTACCTCCAAGTCCCTTAAATCTTGCTCTGTGACTTGCTGTGACCAATAAAATGTGGGAAATGATGATGTATCAGTTCTTCACTTAGGCTTCAAGAGGCATTGCATGTTTCTGCTCTGTCTTCAAACCTTGCCTCTGCCATTAAAACAAGCCCGGGCAGATTTCTGGAGTATGACAGATCATGTGGAGATGAGACAAGTTGTTCCAACTAAAGTCTTTCCTAGACTAGGTTATAGCCAGCCAATCCCCAAACAAATGAGAGAGCCAGGCTAGATCAGCAGAGCTGCCTGCCCACAGGTGGCTGCAGATGCATGAGTTATAATTGCCTATGTATATCTTTATTAGCTTATAAGGCACACAAGAATAAGAACTTTGTCTTATCATCTTTATATCCCAAACACTTTGAATAGGGCCAGCCACAAAACAAATTTAGGATAAATGTGTGTGAGATGTATAAATGACGCAGTTAAAAGTTGTGTGGAATTTATTCCCTTTTTCTAGTGAAACAGTGAAATAGTAATTCTATAAAAACTATAGAAATTAAAGGTTACCTGGCATCACCCAGAATCGAAATCATACGGTACTGGGGTAACTCGGAAGATGATATGTGTGCTAGGATTCCAAAGAGCCTTTCAGCCATTATCATATCATTCTGTGTCACCTGAAGAGATATAATGGAGATGGGTCAAAAATGGCACAGTCTCTTAGCTTGATACAACTAAAATAATTCCAAAGAAATATCCAGATTTAAGTATTTTCTTTTTAGTCCAGGAAAGTACATTCTCCTGGACTACAAGAAGAGAGATCTCATTGATATTTCTCTTTCTTCCCTGAGCTTAACCAGAATGAAGATATACAAATGTGGCTCATGGTAATGGAGGATGACTGGAAGATGGTGAGTTAGCCCTGACTTAAAAGCTTTGTTTTCTGAGAATTATACTGAGGTACCTTAAATTCTTCATTTTTTTTTTTTTTTTCAGAAATCCTATAGCTTTTTGGAGTAGAATGATGTAGGGGGAAAAATTCTCACGTGCCAACGAAATAGATTTGTTTTAATATTGTTTCAAAGGTGTTGTTCAGATCTTGCTCTTATAAGGGTAATTTTATCCCTGCCTAAGAGATGGGAATGTTGGATTAGCAAGGACACTCCTGTTTATTATGTCTGTCTTTCATACTACATGGAATAACTTGTCACTGGTATTCCTTGTGAGGGCTCAATCCTCACAAGAAAATACTATCCAAGAAAATACTGAAAGCTAAAAGCAGGACTTGGATTAATATCTGGGCATATTTTATTTAATATAAAATAGGATTGTTTGCATTTTAAATACTATTAGTCTGTCTCTTTACTTCAGTGGTTCCCAACTAGGGGCCATTTTGGCCCCTAGTTAACACTTGGCAATCTCTAGAGACATTTTTGTTCATCACAGTTAGCGAAGGGGTGTTACTAGCATCTAGTGGATAGAGGCCAGGAATGCTGCTAAACATCCCACAATGCACAGGACAGACCCCACAACAAAGAATTACCTAGCCCAAAATGTCATCAGAGCTGAAGCTGAGAAACCCTGGTATAGTTAAAATTTGAATCTTTTCAAAATCCATTGTTAACACTAGTTATAATATATTTCAGGGCATTTTCTGAAAAATACCCGTAATTCACAAGCATCTTATACTCATGAATCAGTGCAGACTGATGCTATCCCCTCCCTTCCCTAGACTTTCATAGTTTAATGAAGTTGCTGTTCCCACAAATTTTTTTAGCTAACAACTAAGTTATGTGGTCTAATATAGTCACCTAGTGGCCAGTGCAGGCCACTACTCCATCTTTCCTTCTTGATGTTGATAATTCAATTTAACTCTGCCCAAAGCAGTATCATTCTTTCTTACACAAGAAGAAGTAGAAATATAGTATAACATTACAGTATATTGTCAAGGATGAGATAAGCAATTTTATTTTAAGTGTTTTATTAAAGGGTCAAATATCTTTAGCAATGATATTTTTGGAACTCTAAATCAGAATAAATTATGTTGTCTTTTTCTAATTCTTTTCTACTTTTTATAATTATATTATACTATTCCTTCCTCTTTGAAGGCTCTATATATAATAAATTATTTTACCTCTAGTAGCGAGTGATCCATGTCTGGATAAAACACTCTTTAGGGTTAATTGAGATAACAGTTTGGCTATTAAATGAGAGAGAATTACTTACCCATAGCCAAAATAATCACTCCACTTCCAGTCGAGGCTGGAACTGGAAGTAGCTTTGGAAACCTTTGGGATTAATTATTAGGTCTGACTAGAGACTCACGACCTTGAGAAAGTACCAAGAGGGTACATAAAGTACACAAGACTGAACCAAATCTTTTGAGAAATAGCTGGAGAAATTAATAGTCAGCTGAAGGTTACAGATATGCCCTGTTTTCAACAGATGGCAGATACTGTGGTCATGGGCCTATTATGGTTGATGTACATTTCTCATCTTCTTGTCCACTGACCCAGAGACCTCCAGTCTCCTAATAGTATGCTGGATTTTTGCAGTTCTAGGCCAGAGGTAACTCATAGTGTATCAGCTACAGGGAAACACAGTTGCTATTACCACCATGCTGCTAAAGTCCATTACAGTTCATCTTATAATAAGGAAGTCTTCTGAATTTTAAGAGATAATCACAATAAAACTAATGATATATTAATGATTTTTTTCCTTTGGAGGATTATTTAAGGTCATTTCAGGAATTCTGCAGCAGAGGAAGAAGCATAATTTTTCTCTTTGCTTCCAAAATAATATTTAAAGAGAACATGGTCTTTGAAGAACTGGGGGATTACCCTTGTGCCCAGCTTAGCAGAATCAATATGAAAAACAACCTTTTATTAATAATTCCTAGTTATTCAGGCTCCAGGCTTTAGTTATACACGCAGCTATGCCATAGGCAGTGGTTAGAAATTTAACAAAGCAGTACAGACATTTACTTATGCTTGTTTTATTTCCTTATCTCTCATTTTTTTCTCTGCTTTTATCTTTCCTCCTTTTTTTATTTCTCTTTCTCATCTCCTTTTCTTTTTAAATCACTCATCTTTCCCTGTGTGCCTTCTCATTTTTTTACCCATTTTATTCTTCCCTTCCTCTACCACGACCCTTACTAGTTGACATCTGGGTGTTACCTTCTGAAGCCTATTAACATGCCAGGCACTCTAAAAAGCAGTTTAAAAAATAACAAGATCACATTACCTAAATAACTGTTGTTGTTTTTTTCCTTTTAAACTGTCATTCTACCAACATTTTACTTTTCTGAATGCTTACAAACAACAGAAAAAATATTTACTATTCATCATGACCTGGTTACTATTTTATTTTCAAAATTTGTCTAGTGCTTTAGAAGTTTTTGGAAAAACAGATTTTTAGCTTTTTGACATTTAAAATGTCAAGATTTGAAAAAAAAGTACTTCTCAAAGTTGTATCAAAATTCTATCATACTTAAATTCCTGGCCATTTTTATGACTATTTCCTTAGAAAGGAACATTTTTATTTTATAGTTGACTTAGTGTTTAGCTTACCTCTGTCCCATTTATTTTCTGCATACTAAAATGGCTCAGTCTAAACAGTACATAGTATTTCCAGAGGGTAAAATTGACAACTGGATTTCCTTGAGGATCAATTGTCAGCTGATCAATGCGACGGAGCTGTGCTAATGCATTAAATTGCTGCAGCATTACAAGATTTGTTTCCTTGAATTTAAGGTGCTACAATAATAAAACACACAAAAAGAGAGGCTCGACATTAAGTTTAACCATCTTAAAATATTAACATTAAAGCTTCACCGATCATTCCCCAAGTAAATCTATAAACTTTAGGCTTAGCTAGTATGTTTTTAATTATATTAAGTCAGGTGAATGTACTAAACTTATATAACTTTAATCCATCTAATGCATCATCGATGAAATCCATTAATTCTTCTAATATTAAATTCAAAGTGATTCCTCTTCTGCAAAAGGACATCCCTCTAGCTATTAACAAACTAAGATTCTTTAAAAATTATATAAATATACAATATACAATAACATAAATATACAATAAATATACAATAACTCATTACAACAATTTTACATACTTTTTATTGAAATTAAATCTACAAAGGAAAGACTAGAAATGAAATTTTCAGAACTTTATAAATACAGGGCTCACAATGCCTCTGAGAGAACTAGTTAGCCTTTATACCTGTGTCTTGCCAATTATTATGTAGGTTAGTTAACATGGCTACAGGAAAATCAAGTAACTAAAACTGAAATGCTAATATAAGTGTTGTATCTGTGAAATTGGATGCTCTTTTCTAAACATACTATCTCCATTTCTATCTGTCTTCTTTATGAAGAATAATGTGGCAAAAGAAAAAACACTATAAAATGGCAGGTGAGAGAAATCACTTGGCTAACAGAGAAAAACAACAATAATAAAAACTTGAGAAGGAACTTTTTATGGAAAGCACAGTTTCTACAAATGCATACCAGTAAATAATACAAAAATACCATAACTGCAAAAGGCTAATTCTCAAAATAATTTTAACGAGCTACTAAAATTATTTTAAATGTTATTAGGGGACTACTGTGAAAATGATATAAAAATGTACATGTTCCATTAATATCAGGTATAATAAATGAATATATTAAATAGGGTTAGGTAGGGTCCTGTTGAATGTTTTATAAAGTATAAGTATATAATTTGAATAGAATTATATTAGTCCTTTATATTCCATGGAGAATCATTTTCTAGAGGGATCATTTCCAATATTAACAGAAAATTGCAAGGGCATTTATGAATACTAATTTAAATCCCAGATCCAGAAAATCAACACAAAAGCTTAGTCTCTCTGTCCAGAAACTGCATAAGTAAGGGTTAAAAACAGGTTTTTGGCCTAAACATATAAGTCATGCATGAGAATAATTCAAATATACTATTAAAAGGAAATGTTTACCAGAGAATTAGGGAACTTCATCTTCAATTTGGGAAGCACTTGGACTATCTCATCAAATTCTATGAAAGTGAAAGACACTGTTGTCACCATTCCTGCTGTTTGAACGCTCCAGTTCCGATCTAGAGATTCCAGTGCTCCTGAGCCATATAGGGAAAGTGTGTCCCCATCCACTTCAACAAGGTATGAGTCTGTTTCAGATAAATCTTGTAAAGTATTGGTGAGCACTGAGTCCAGAGATCTGGAAAACCCAATGTACAATTTTAAATGATAGTCTTGTCATGCAAAGTAAATAAGAGAATATAAAGACCTGGTGGGAAAGGTATTTGAAATTCTATATTCACTTTTTCATTTCAATAATTAAACCCAGAGCCCCAAAGACTAATTTTTAATGGAATATCTGGAAGTTTTATATTCTTCCAGTCATATATTTTAATTCAAAAAGAGACACATGAATAAAAAAACCCACCTTTTTACCCAGATTACTTATGTCAATGAACGATAGTTGACATTTAATTTTAAAACAATCCTTTTTAATTTAATTTTATTTATTATTAGCTTCAAGTGTACAGCACATTGGTTAGACATTTGTATAGTTTATGAAATGATCTCCCTGATTGCTCTTTCTCTCCTTTGGCTCTACACCTAGGCATTACATTAATGCTGACTACATTCCATTAAATGTATATCTTTTCATGTCAATACGAATAAGTTTTCCTAATCTATAAAGCATTCCATTGTCTGGCTGAAAAAAACAACAACACATTTTACAAAACACCATTTCTATATTAAGAACCATAAAACACAAAAATATGTTTATAAAACACTTGGGAAGACATAAATTAACTATTAACAATAGTTTATCTCTCAGAAGTTAGATTAAGGGGTAACTTTGACTTTCTATTTTTGAATACTTCGGTGTTGTTTGAAATTGTATACATGTATACTATAATTATAAGCAGTAAAATTAATCATTTCCTCATTTTGAAATAAGAAATGATAAAAACAACCCACTATTTACTCTATATTATATATAGTACATATATATGCATAAACATGTATATACAATATATATGTACACAAAATTACTTCACATATCCTCCTCAATTTAACAGTTATTATTTCCAAAGTAGGAGCCACATTTTCTGTAAAGTTACCTAAATGACAGCCAGAGAAGAAAAGAAATAGCTTGATCCAACTCAAATTTTCTGATTTGTGAATAGAGACATAACTATTTATTTTACTCAGTCTCAAAACACAAACAATGCTTGGCTTTGGTCCACGTGTTTTCATTCAGACAGCATTTATTTGCCTTTACTGATACTAATGCTTTGCTCTCCTTTGTGCTCCTGTGGACTTCTGTACACTCCTTCAATACATCACTTCTTAAACTGCATCATAATTACATGTTTACAATTTTGCTTTCTCTATCAGATAGTGAGTTCCTCGAGGCTAAAGACTATCTTTCCTTATCTTTGGGGATTCTGGGTCTTAGTAATGGGATTTTCACAATGAATGTTGAATGATCACATTAGTAAAGATCTTCAAAATTTTTATAATGCTGATGTTGTGAGATAAGACTGACAAACCATCACCCTATTGGTTTATCACAGTTTACTAGACTTACATGAACGTATTTCAGAGGCACCAGTTAATCTGTAACATTTGTCTATACAATAACAAGCTGCATAATAACATCAGTCAACATCAGTCAACAAGTGAATATGCAACCAAGAAAATATAAAAAGGCTTGATTTCTGCTAGACTAGTGCTTAAGACACTGATTATCATCTGACAATAATCAAACACTCAATGGGCAGTAGTATATGAATAATCTTAAATGATAACCCGATAGAAGTAAGGCAGATAATGGAACAAAAATGAGAATTAAGAGTTCATTACATTGTGCTTTGTGTAATAGCTTTGTGTGGAGCTATGTAGAGCACAAAATCATTTCTGGAATAAAAGAAAGGACAGGAGCTACATTTCACTGCCACTAAAACAAAGAAGGTTCGATAAAAAGGGAGCATACCTCTGTTTTAGCACTTCCTATACCTCTGTTTTAGCACTTCCTATCTTTAGCACAGTGCAGTTACCTATTTACTTGTCTGTCTCTCTCACTAAATATCGTGATCCTTGCAGGCTTGAACTTGGTCATATTACTGTAGTAGGTCCAGCATCTAGCACAGCTACTGGCACATGTTGTGCTCAATAAATATTTCTTAAGTGAATTAATGAAACGAGACAATTACGAAGCTTTTCTATGAATATCTAGTGAATCTTATGAAGGATTCCCAACCATGAACTGTGGTTTGATCGAAAGGATAGAATCAGTGATACAGACACAGATCGGGTTAACAAGAAGTTTTCTCAGGTAAGGCAATGACAAATAATGAAGAGGTAAGGTCAAGTGATGCCTGATGGCCATGATACCAAGCAAAAGAAGTTTGTTTTAATGTAAACATAATGGGAAATCAGAGCTATATACCAAAAACATGAATAAATCCATTGAGAAGTGGTGTTGTTTAATACCATATATTTGTAAGTGTCTTGCTTTTCTTTTTCCATATGATTAAAAGTTTAAGAATATAAACCATAAAAGCTTACTATCAGAATCAGAAAGGGATTATTTATTTTGCTTAAAGGTTTGTCGAGCAAACTGTTGGGAAAATAAGTGAAATTATAAGCAAGCCAAGACTCAGCAAAACAGTTATATAGTTACAAAACAAAGCAGAAGTAATCTCCAATATTTATATCTCACACGGACATTCAGTAAAAACAAACGGCAAGTTTGCTGGGATGTAGGCAGGTTTATCCTTCTCAATATGAAATACAGCACTTGTTAAATAAGTCGTTTAATACTTAATCTACATCAGTTATTTTCTGAATGAGGCTTAAGTTTAGCCTCTGGCCAATATGGAACAGAGGAACATGCTCTTCAGGGAAGGTATGCTCTGGTTTCCACAAAAAAATAACTTAGAAAGTTTGCTAATCAATGTCTCTATGTTGGGATTGTCCTTTCAGTTTTCCTTGCATGTTTCAAAATATGTCCAGGTCTTTTTAGTCATACATACATGCGTATTATTTTATTTGTTCATTCATTCATTTATTCACCAAACATTTGTTGAAAGCCCACTATATACCAGGCATTATATATATCCTAACAATTGTGGTACAGGCAACTAAATCATCTGTATTAATAAGGACAATCAATATAGAAATCATGTACAAGTTTTTAGATCAAAATTTTTCTTCACTTTTATTGGGCTATAGTTCCAGAAATATAAATGCTCTAATCATACGCTGCAATTAATTTAATAAACACATGGGATATAATTTCTAAAAAAAAAAAAAGACCTCAACTTCATTAAACAAATAGGTTAATCTGAAGAGTTCATTATGTGTTAGGTATTGTAGTAGGTACTAAAATTAAAACAACAAATTAAGACTTATTTGTCCTTAAAGAACTTCTACTCTGAATGGAGGGTGGAAAGCAAGATAAATATATACATTAACTCTAATATAAAATACTCTTATTGTCATATAATGAATATTTAAATGATAAACTATGGAAATACAGAGGAAGAAATGACTAATTCTTCTAAAAGGGAGAAATCAAGTTTCAAAAGGAGGTAGTATTTGAACTGGTCCTTGAAAGATGAATAGTAGAATTATATCTTAAGTAAAAGAGCAATGTATTTTGGGTAAGAAAAACAGAATGAAGAAAGGCATAGAAGCCTAATTATGTACACTTTCAGTTAAGAACAATTTCAATATGGCTGGAATACTAAAATATATGTGGAGAGTAGTAGCTGAAGATGAAGCTAAAAATCATATTTCATCCAATAAGTTTGAGGAGTAGAAAACAATTTTTGAATAAAAAAATGATACGATCATATTCAACACAAGTTTTTAAGCACCTACAATGTGCCATGCATAGAGCTAGGTGCTGGTGCTGGGGATACAAAGATGAATAAGATTATGTTCTCTAGCCTCAAAGATCCATTTGAGACAGGTAAGTTGGTCAATTTTGTGGAGAACATAGGAAGGAGAGGTTGAATGAATGGAGATTAGTAGGAAAATTAGTGCAATAGTATCAACTAGACCATATAAAAGCATAACCAAAAAGAGCATGGTGTAGTAGAAATAGCATTGGCAGAAAACCAGAAAGACCTTAGTTCAAATCCTAGATATGCCATTGATAAACAAATGACTTTTTGGGCAAGTTATTTAATTTCTTTGTAGTTTCAGTTTCCTTGTATGTAATGGTGATCATAATACATATTTTTTCAGAGTTGTTATGGAGACTAGAAATCATATCTTAAACTGTACTTCATGCTTACCTCAATGTAGTTTAGTGATTATTATTAATAAAAGAAAAGAACATAAATATACCAGATATTTTAGAGAAAATAAAAGTAGGACTTACTCGATTGTGGGGACTGCAGGACAGGAAGGAATCAAGTGCAATTCAAATGTTTTAGAGTAGGTGACTGGGTCACCTGGCCCAGTTTTCTACCCACCTAGTCTAAATTTATGCTCTAAGAAATGTGGTATTCTTCTATGGAAGATCCATGCTTTAAAATTTGTTTTCCAATGAAGGCCAATACAATTCCATGGATATTTCCCAACTCAAACATTATTTATGTAACACTAGGCAGTCTGCCATCAAATAGGCATTCTCTTCAAGATCGTTAGTGGTTAATTATAAGTTCAAACTTTCATTTATTCAACTCAACTTTTATATAAGAATGAATCAGAAAAAATGTTATGCCTTCATGATTACTGCAAGATAAGGTGACTAATTTACATATATTTTTAAATTTATTTTTCAATTACAGTTGACAAACAATATTGTATTTATTTCAGTTGTACAACACAGTGATTAGTTAGTTATATACTTAACAAAGTACAGGATGATTAGCTTAATGTAAAAAAAAAGTAATGAGTCCCCGAAAGCCAGGCTAAATGGAGAATATACTCTTAAATGCCTAAATGGAAAAAAGACAATATTTCAGAGGATTATGGGTTCTTTTGGTTTGTTTTAAAAATAACTTTATATTTTCTATAACAGGCTAAAACAGAAAGACTTAAAATATTTCCAAAGATTATTTTCCCAATGAATAAGTGGTGCTGATTCCTGTAATAATGTATTTTATGAATTTCTATTACAACATTCATAGGTGTGGAAATTCATTTTATGCATTATATTTTATTATAGTATTATTGGCTAAAATACCACAGTGTTCATAGACAGGAAATGACCAAAAATAAACCAGCTTCACTGCATGCATCCAATGTAAGCAAAAAAAAACATTACACCAAGTACTTTCCCATTTCTGGCAGGGGAAAGAAACCTGCAATATGTCATTTTACTGTAGAGCTGTCCCAAGTACAGTGAACAGTGAAATCATTAATGGGATATAGCAAGGTTTTATGGAGTTTCTTCCCTTTATGTGCCCATAATTTTTTCATGGATACTTGTTTCCAGGCATTTAGTTACACACCCATAAGCCAAAGGTCACAGACATTGTAATGCAAGAATCAGCCACCTTTTTGGCATTATGAAATACTACAGACTATAAATGGGATTGTTAAAAATAGAATACTTTATGTCATATAAAAAACAAATCAGAATCCCAAGGAAGAAACTTTGTGGCCCTTTGACTTGCTTTCTACATTCAAAAAGAGTCACGCTTATATCATTCCAGAAAGATGAAATTTAATTATATTTTTAAAGGCTTACAGATAATGTAGTAATACAACTTATAATATTTAAAACATTTTGCTTGGTATTTTCAGATAAAGTAGTACATGTGTTTGAAACCTCTCCCTCTGAGACCCCATTAATAATTAAAATGGTATAAACCCACAACAACAAGTACAAAGTGGGGGGACAACCTGCAGCAAAAAGTTTCAGCAAATTTCTAAAAGCTAGAAAGTGAAGAATGTTGAGTGATGATGAAGGACAAAAGAAGCTATAGCTTTGACAACGCACTGGTGACAAGAACAAAGATGGCAGCTAACATGCCCAGTAGAGCTTTGGAAAGGAAAGAACAGTAGATATGATGGAAGATGGGAGTGAGAAGTGGGACTGAACACAGGAACATTAACTGAAGATCTATAAAAGGATCTTACTATCTACTTCTCCCACTGCCAATAAAACAGGCAGAGTGGCACTGCAGATCAGCAGAGAAAAGAAAGAACAATTAATAAATAATACTAGGGCAACTGGTTATTCCTACAAGGAAACAAACAAATCAGATTTTAATCTCAAACTTAAAAATCAATTCCAGGTGTAATAAAGACTAAACTATGAAAGGCCAAATTTTAACCCATTAGAAAGACAAAATGGGAGAATATTTTTATAATCTCACTGTAGTAGAAGATTTTTTTTCCTTAAACACAGTCTAAGCGGGTAAACCATAAAAGGAAAGGTATACATATTGGTATCTTCAAAATATAAATGGTATTTAAAGTCAAAGACATATGTGAAATTGTTTAAGGGTAAAGCCGAGAGTGAGAAGAGGACCCAGTACCAAAATCAAAGCAACTCTACCATCTAGAGTTTGAGAGGCCAGAATTACTTGAGGATATGAGAAAGAAACATAATATAAGAAAAAAACTCTTACATTAATGATACAGCAGCAATGACATTTTAAAATTATTGTTAAAAGATTAAAAAGAAAAAAACAAAAGCTACTAGTAATATGATATAAAATAATAAAGAAAATAATGAGATCATTTAAGTCAGGGAGGCTAAATTAGGTCAGGGAGATAGTTGGCGTCAAGAAGATAAATAAGAAGTTCAAAGAAATTGGAATGTAGTAAAGGCAGCACAAGTTTTTTGTTCAATTAAAAAAAGACAGGCAATAAGAAACCCCAGATAAATACAAACTATGTAAGAAAGGAATGGTTCATGTATGAAGCAAACTAAAGTATGGTATGATTTTGAACAATTTTTGAAGTGTAATTAAGGGGGAGGGGTTATTTGAATTCAAAGATTAGTTTTGAGTGGTTTAAGAAGCAGAAAATGAGATATAGTCATGGTACACTACTTAACTTTCACCTAAAAATAGTTACATGAGTTGCAAAACCACAGAAACTAAAACACTGTTTCCTAGTTTTCAATCTTTAGAAGATGTTAACTGACAAATATTATGATTCTAGAACAGATAGACATTATCTTGATCTTGAAATGAAAAAGCATAGCTCATAGAGTATAGCAAAATTAGAGTTCCAAAGAAGAGAAAACAATACAGTAGGGAACTCCAAAACTCCATCCCTCTATAAAAGCAACTAATATGCTAGCAAAAACTGCCAGAATCAATTTTTTCAGAACTCTGGAATCTAACCGCCCCAAATTACAACAACCAAGAGAATGCTTAAGAAAACAATGCTGAATTTCAATAAGAGAGTTCGGTGCCATTTTAGCTTACTCTGTTACCATCTCCTACTCCCCAGCTCAGTGGTAGCCTTGAAGATGGCAGCCCACATTCTTTGTGTAGGTTGCTGGTACCAGAGGAAGTAATACATAGCCTGCTCTCAAAAAATTATGGTTGTGTGTTTTGACATGCTTAGTGGCTCCCTGAAGAACCAGCTCAAGGGCTTGCCTTTTTCTGACCTGCCTCAAAGCTTCCTCATAACTGAGGTGGCTTCCTGGGTTACATTTGTTAAAAGAATTCGAAGGCAAAAATGTAAAAGCTGCTACCACATGTGACAAATAATGACAGACAAAAAACAAAAACAAAAAAAGCCTGAGGAAGAAGAGGCTGAGGAAGGAGATACTTGGGGAAATAAGGGCTTTGAGAAACTCCTGTATATTTCAGGGAATCCAGCATGCCACATTCATGTCCAGGGCTGGACACATGCTCAGAAAAGACCTGAGAAGACCCTAGGCAATCACCTCTAACTGCTGAAAAACAAAGAATCTTGAAGGCAGCAAGAGAGAAGTGAATGGTTATATACAAGGGATCCTCAAGAAGATTAACATCTAATTTCTCATTAGAAACCACTGAGGGCTGAAGGCAGTAGAATGACTGTCAATCAAGTACTGAAAGAAAAAAATTGTCAACCAAGAATTCTATGTCCAGCAAAACTATACTTCAAAAATAAGGGAGACATCAAGACATTCCTAGATAGATAAACTAAAGCTGTGAGAATTCACTGCTAGTATACCTGCCCTACAAGAAATGATAAAGTAGTCCTCCTTTTGACTGAAATAAGAGAACACTGAAGAATAACTCAAAGCCATATGAAAAATAAAAAATGCCAGGAAAAGTAATTACACAGGTAAAAATAAAAGCCAGTATCACTATATTTTTCATTGATAGCTCCTTTTTATAACATGTTTTAATAGATAAATGCATAAAATAATAATAATTATAAATCTATGTTAATGTGCATGGACGTATAAAGATGAAATCTGTGACAAAAACAACATAAAGGGGGTGGAGTTATGTATAAACAAAGCTTTTGTAGTACTGCAACCAAATTGGTATTAATGCAAACTAAACTGTTATAAATTAAGATGTTAATTGTAATCTTCAGGGTGATAATTAAGAAAATAACAAAAAATGAGAAGGGAATCAAAATGGTACACTAAACAATCAATTAAACACAAAAGAAAAAGTAATGGAAGAACTGAGGAACAAACAAAGATACATAACAGACATAAAACAAATAGCAAAATGACAGAAATAGTCCTTTCTCAACAGGATTTGATTAAATTCTCCAGCTAAAAGGCAGATATTAGCAGAATTGATTTAAAAAACATGATTCAACTATCTGCCATCTACAAGATAAAAAGATGCAAGCATATTAAAATTGAAAGAATGGGAAAAGATATTCCATCCAAACAATAACCAAAAGTGAGCTGGAATGGCCACTAGTATCAGTCAAAATAGGTGTTATATCAAAAACTGTTACAAGAGACATAAAAGAACATCTTATATTGATAAAAAGGTCAATCTATCAGGAAGGTGTAACAATTATAAGCATATGTACACTTACTACCCAAAATACATGAAGCAAAACTGATGGGAGAAACGGTTCTACAATAATAGTTAGAGACTTCAATACCCTATTTTCAGTAATGGATAGAGTAACAGGGCAGAAGATCAATAAGGAAATTAAAGACTTGAAGAACACTATAAACCAACTAGATCTAACAGACATATATAGAAGACTTTACTCAACAACAGTTAGATTATGCATTCTTTTCAAGTCACATGGAACATTCTTTAGGATGGACCATATGTTAAGCCACAAAACAAGTCTCAATAAATTATGAAAGACTGAACTCACACGAAACATCTTCAGAACACAGTGGAATGAAACTCGAAATCAATAACAGAAGGAATGTGGAAAATTCACAAATATGAGGAAATTAAACAACATACTCTTAAACAATCAGTGAGTCAAGAAAGAAATCACAAGGGAAATTAGAAAAGTATGGCTGAAGCAGTTGCAATGTGAAAAGGTGGGAGGAGGAATAAAAAGGATAAACTTCTCTTGCACAGTGCAGACTTGACAGCTACTATCTATAGCAGATAGAACAAGAAACAGGTTTAACCGTATATTATGAAAGTTAACCAGTGAAAGAATTATAGGTATATAGTATTGGGAAGAGAGAAAGTGATGAGCCAAATTCTCATCTATTATAGCAAAAATTATACTTAAATCTTATGAATCAAGAAATAGCATAATACATATTTAGAGGTTTGGTATAAAAGGAGTCAGCAAGATACACCTGAAAAAGAAAAGTTGCCACACTGGTAAAAGGAAAATCAGGTGAATGTGTTATCAAGAAAGTCAAGGCAAAGAGCCTTTCAACAATGAAGACTATCAACTATGTCAAATGGTGTGGAGAGTTCAAGTAAAATAAGGACATAAAGTTCAAAGTCAATCTGGATCCTCTGGTTAAGAGCCCTGGTGTAGGCATATACAAGGTATAATATTTTAGAAATATTTCTTCCTTTCTGATACAAGAGATTTTATAGGCGTCTGTAAAACACAAAGTAGAGAATGTATCTACAACCAGAAGTTATAAGTAACCTATTTTGTATTATAGTCTTCATCAATAATAATTCACTATCTCTAAAGTTTTCTTTCTCCAGCTTCATATATAAATATAAAGCCTCCTTGATTTAATAGTTTTTAAGTCATTAAAAAGGGTCAGACCAAGATAATGTAACGGTGTCTCCATGGCACTTTGAACTTACATCGGTAGAAGCTAAATATTTTGCCAGAAATTGTGGATCCCTTTCCTAATGTTTCAGTTAATGCTCTCCACACCCTCTTCATTGAACCCATACATCACTTTTCCCATCTCTCCCAAACTCTTCCTTTGTGCTCCCTGCTTAAAAAGCCTCTGATTTTGTGGAATTCCTAATAAAAATTCTGAAACTCTTGGCAGTAACTACAAGGCACAACTATTTGCACAACAGATACTTCCTCTTCCTCTTGGTACTGATTGCTTGTTTTTGAGACCATAAAAGTGAAGACTATAATTTTAAATTATTTTAGAGGGTCACAGAATTTTTGGCCATATGCTGCTTAAATAGTGTAAAGTCACATTAATAGACTAGAATCCACTTATCAGAGATAGTTTTGCCAGGTAAAAGAGTCAATAAACAAAGACACTTTTACTAATCTTTTCAAAGAACTAGCTCTTGGTTGCATTAATTTTTTCCTATTATCTTTTTGTTCTCTATTTCATTTAATTCTGCTCTAATTTTCATTATTTCTGTCCTTCTTCTGACTTTAGGCTTCATTTGTTCTTCTTTTTCTAGTTCTTTAAGATGTAATGATAGGTTATTTGGGATTTTTCTTGTTTCTTGAGATAGGCCTGTAATGCTATAAACTTCCCTCTTATTACTGCTTTTGCTGTATCCTGAAAGTTTTGATATGTTGTATTGTCATTCTCATTCATCTCAATGTGTTTTTTGATCCTTTATTTCTTTTTTTGACCCAGTCATTGTTTAGTAGCATGTTGTTTAATCTCCACTTCCTGCTTTCTTTTTGCAGTTGATATCTAATTTCAAAGCATCGTGGTCAGAGAATATGCTTGGTATGATTTCAGTCTTCTTAAATTTGTTGAGGCCAATTTTGTGTCCCAACATATGGTTTATCTTTGAGAATGTTCCACGTGTACTAAAGAAGAATGGATAATCTGGTGTTCTGGGAAGAAAGGTTCTATAAATGTTGATTATATCCATTTGGTCTAATGTGTCATTTAAGGCCGATATTTCCTTATTGATTTTCTTTTTGAATGAACTACCTATAGCTGTCAACAGGGTATTTAGGTCCCCTACTATAATATGTTCTTGTCAGTTTCTCTTTAGTTCTGTTAGTAGTTGCTTTTTATGTTTGGTGCTCCCTGATTGGGTGCATATACATTGATGTGTTATGCCTTGCTGATGTATTGTCCTCTTGATAAACCTTTGGCTAGACTTACTATGGAAAAAAGACAAAAGACTCAAATAAAAAAATCAGAAATAAAAGAGAAGTTACGATGGATACCACAGAAATACAGAGGGTCATACAAGAATATTATGAAAGACTATATGCCACCAAATTCAATAACCTAGAAGAAATGGACAAGTTTTTAGAAATGCATAACCTCCCCAGACTGAATCATGAAGAACTGAAAAATCTAAATAGACTGATCAACAGTAAGGCAATTGAAACAATCATCAAAAACTTTCCCAAAAGTAAAAGTCCAGGGCCCAACAACTTCACTAATGAATTCTACCAAACATAAAAAGATTTAATACCTACCTTTCTCAAACTCTTTCAAAAATTAAAGAAGAGGGAATACTTCCTAATTCATTTAATGAGGCCAACATTACTCTGATACCAAAACCTGGCAAGGATAATACAAACAAAATAAAAGAAAACTACAGACGAATATCTCTGATGAATACAAATGAAAAATTCTAAACGAAATATTGGAAAGTTGAATACAACAATACATTAAAAAGATAACACATAACCATCAAGTAGGGTTCATTCCATGGGTGCAAAGATGGCTCAACATATACAAATTGATTAATGTGATATATTACATTAATAAAATAAAGCATAAAAATAATATGATCATATCAATAGATGCGGAGAAAATATTTGAGATAGATATCCATTTATGATTAAAATTCAATAAAATATGTATAAAAGTAAAGTATCTTAACATAATAAAGGTCACATATAATAAACTTTCAGCTAATATCATACTCAATGGTGAAAAACTGAAAGCTTTTCCTCTAAGATCAGGAATAAGACAAGGATGCTCACTCTCACCACTGTTATTCAACAGAGTACTGGAAGTTCCAGCCAGAGCAATCAGGCAAGAGAAAGAAATAAAAGGCATCTAAAAAGTCATACTGTCTCTTTTTGCAGATGATATGATTCTTTATACAGAAAACTCTAAAGACTAAACCGAAAAATAATTAGAAACAATAAACAAATACAGTAAAGTTGCAGGATACAAAAGCAATGTACAAAAATCCATTGCATTCCTTTATAAGCACAATAAAATTTCAGAAAAAGAAATGAGAAAATTACTTTGCAATTATAACAAAAAGAATAAAATACCTAGAAATAAACTTACCAAAGCATGCAAAGGACCTATACACTGAAAACTACAAGATATTATGAAAATAATTTGAAGAACACACAAAGAAATGGAAAGATAGTCCATGTTCATGGATTGGAAGAATCAGCATAGTTAAAATGGCCACGTTACCCAAAGCAATATACAGATTTAATGCAATCCACATCAAAGCCAAATGGCATTTTTTAAAGAAATAGAACAACAACAAAAAATCAATAGATTTGCATGGAACCACAAAAGACCCTGAATAGCCAAAGCAAACCCAAGATAAAAGAACCAAACCAGAGGTATCACACTCTCTGTCTTCAAATTATACTACAAAGAGACAATAACAAAAACAGCATGAAATTGGCAGAAAAACAGACACGTTAACCAATTGAACAGAACCGAGAGCCCCCAAATAAATCCACATATATATGGGGAAATAATTTTTGACAAAAGAACCAAAAATATACAATGGAAGAATTAAAGCCTCTTCAACAAATAGTGCTGGAAAAATTGGAAAGCCATAAGCAAAGAAAAAAAAATGAAACTAGACCGCTATTTTTTACCATACACAAAAATTAACTCAAAATGGATCAAAAACCTAAATATAAGATCTGAAATGATAAAATACATAGATGAAAACATAGGTACTAGACTTATAGCCCTCGGTCTTAGAGAGAATTTTATGAATTTGACCTCAAAGGCAACAGAAGTAAAAGCAAAATTAAATGAATGCAATTATATCAAACTAAAAGGCTTCTGCACTGAAAAAGAAACCATCAACAAAACAAAAAGATAACCAATCAAATGGGAGAAGTTATTCACGAACAACACCTCTGATAAGGGGTTAATATCCAAAATATATAAAAAACTTATACAACTTAACAACAACAAAAAACAAAAGACAAAGCATCCAATTAAAAAATAGGCAGAGGACATGAACAGACTCTGCTCCCAAAGAGACATACAGATGACCAACAAATACATCAAAAGATGCTTGACTTTGCTAGCTATTAGGGAAATGCAAATCAAAACCACAATGAGAACTATCTCATACCTGTTAGCATGGTTGTTATCAACAAAACAAGTAATAACAAGTGTTAGAGAGGTTGCGGAGAAAAAGGAACCCTCATAGACTACTGGTGGGAATGTAAACTGGTACAGCCACTATGGGAAACAGTATGGAGGGAGGGTCCTCACAGAATTAAGAAAAGAATTACCATATGACTCAGCAATTTCTCTTCTGGGTATCTACCCCCAAAATTTGAAAATATTTATTTGTAAAGATATATGTACTCCTATGTTCATAGCGGCATTATTCACAGTGGCCAAGACATGGAAACAACTGAAACGTCCTTCAATAGATGTTTGGATAAGGAAGATGTGGTACTTATATACAATGGAATATTACTCAGTCATAATAAAAAATGAAATACTGGCATTTGTGACAACATGAATGGATCCTGAGAGTATCATGCTAAGAGAAATAAGTCAGGTGGAGAAAGTCAAGAACCATATGATTTCACTCACATATGGGATATAAAACTGAAAGCAACAAACGAACAAACAAGAGAAGCAAACAAATAAAAACTCATAGACACAGAGAACAGTATGGTGGTTACCAGAGGGAAAGGGGGTGGGGGGAGTAGAAAAGGGTAAAGGAGATTTGACTTTGGGTGGTGAACACACAGTGGAACATACAGATGATGTATTATAGAATTGTACACTTGAAACCTATGTAATTTTATTAACCGATGTCACTTCAATAAATAAAACAAACAAACACATTCTTGCATTCACTGTAGCTGCTCACACTAGTAAAACCTAAACAGTAAATATCCCTGTAACAAGAGCATAGAATGCATGGCTGAGATCAAAAGGAGATAAGGCTGGTGAATGTTGAATACTTTGGCCCCTGGTTCCACACCTAGTGCTACCATCAGCAACTTCAGTGTTTACAGTAATAACTTCAACTGATCCTCCTTCCTCTGATGACTTTCACTACTACTTCTCTTGTCAACCCACTCCCAAAGCCACAACAATGGCCTCCAATTGCTCTTAACATTGTCATTACTTTGGTATGTTCCACCTCTAAAATCTTCAACTTCAAAAACTTACTTTGACCATAAATTCTCCCAATTCCAGTTCACTATTAACCTTCTTACTTCATATACTTCTCATCTTCAATTTCATTTAGACTTCCAGTCCCAGAAATACTAAATTTTCTCCCAATCTGTTGGCAGATTTTTAACTCCTTAAGAATCTAGCTTAGACCATATGACCCATCATTGTTTTCTTTCATTGTTATACTTGAATTTTCTACTCCTTATCTTTGATCCCTTATCACATTCTTTATCAGACATTTATCTTTTTTACTGTGATACCTAGCTACTCTGTGTTCTGGAATACTCACTTGACAATTCAGACTACAGTAGCTATAATTTCTTGGTCTCTAACCACATTTAGTTCCTCAGAATTTTCCTTCAATCTTTCAACACTTCCCTAGTTAGCTCCCTCTGGATACCAAACGAGACCTTTTAAAGTGATGATTTATTATCTTAAGAATGTCAATCCTGTAAACCTCACATCCCCTGAAAAGCCTTCCTTAACTACTTCCTGGAGATTAGACTAGATCAGATACTTCTTTTATCTCTCAGCTCAGCTCACTCAACTTTGCCTTCTTAGCACTGAGCATTACCATAATTAAGTAAGGCATGGGTAATTAGTTGTCTCCTATCTGTTTTTCCCACTAGAATTTCAGCTCTAAGAGGAAAAGAGTCCCGATTGTCTTGACCTCTGTTGTGTCTCCAGCAGCCAGCACAAAGTCTTACTCCTTAACTCATACTAGTAATCAATTCGGCATAAAATCTGAATAACTATTCCAGTTGTGTTCTATAATATCTGTCTATTCCTGTGGCTCAAACCTCTTTTCTTCTATGACGGTTGTGTTACATAATACATATCCCCTGGTTTATGAGCAAATCTGAGTATACTATTCAGACTTTGCACATATCTCTTCCTCTGAAGAAAGCACATTGGAATCAAGTGAATTAGAGGGACATAAAGCATACATATCTTTATGGTTTATTTATAATTTAAAAAATATATATGGGTCAAAGTTAGTAGGGAGGGTAAGGAAAGTAGGACAGAGAAGTGTCAGGGGACAATACAACTGTTTCCAAAAGAAAGGTTCTGAGGTAGGAAGTAACTGAACCGAAAGTCACTGAGGCTGCACCACAGAATGGGGAAAAATAGGTGAGGTGGGTAGAAGGCCTCATAGGCTGTATTAAGTAATCTAGATTTGTTTTTCCTATGACAAATAGGAAACCACAGAAGGTTTTTTAAATCAGGGGTCAGCTTATTTTTTTAAAACAGTTTCATTTTAACTTTTAAACTTAAGTTTCTAATTTCAGTAGGCTTTCTTAAGAAAACTATTTTTAAATAATTATATGAGAAATGGCTTCCTATTTCTACTTCAAATTCAGTTCTCCAAAGACTAGTATCTGGAAAGAATACTATTACATACCCTGTTTCCTCTGGAAATGCAGAGGTGGTGCTTCCATCGATCTGACAGGGGTCCTGAGAAGGAGAGTCAGAATCTTTTCTATCTTGATTTATAGCAATATTGGTTATTCGATGTTGTTGCAAGTCCCACTTTCGAGCTACATTGTTAATTGTTAACCTTTTCTTCTCCTGTGAAAAAGTTCATTGTGACAAGTATTACATAATGCAATCTTTGTAGCAGGAGAGTATATCCAAGGAGCATGTTGTTTGTACTACTTATCACACTTTTAAAAGGAGTCTATTCCTTAAAAGTAGCTACCAAATTTGTATTCTAAAACAAATTACAAGTGGCCTTTATTTACCTTGTGTATTCAAACATCCCAATAATAGTCTATCATCCTTAAAGAAAAAAATATATACAAACAATAATTACTCCCATTGGAGATGTGAAAATTTACTATCTGATAGTTTAACAGAAATTTATATACTTGAGTGTTATCTGAAATTTTAATTTGACAGAAACGTACATGGCTTTGTGTTTAAACATAGCAAGAAAAAAAATAATTAATTTTACTACCCAATAATTAGGACTAATATGGTGGAATAATCTAGGCAGAAAGGAAAGGAGAGGGATTGATCCATGTTCTAAGCTTCACAGTGTAAATCACAATGTCTGAAAATTAATAATTATACATAGACTACAAAAAGAAATTGTACTCGGTTTCTAGGTAACTAGTACCATTCTAGGTGAATAAGAAAGAAGTTAATTCATTATATGCGAAGGATGCCTTAACTGTAGTGGTTCTCAAACTTTAGAGTGCCTCAAATCTCATGGTGAGCTTATTAAAATACTAATTGCTAGCCCTCCCCCCATTATGATTTAATGTTTGAAGTGGGACTAAAGAATTTGCATTTCTAATAAGCTCCCAGGTGTTGCTAATGGACCTCACTTTGAGAACCACTGATTAGGGCACTGGGGCTCCATTCTCTCATAGAAACCTGTGGAGAAAGCAGATCTAAACTACTGAAAGAAGCTGTGCTAGGTAGAAATGTCGTAAATGGTAGGGGAAAACAGCTTTATTCCGGTAAAGTCTCTATTATCAAGAGTTAACATTTTTAAATGGCATGTCAATTAGACCAGAAAGCTAAAATAAGACATTTTACATTTCCTCTTTATTAAGAGCACAGTCACCTAATGAAAAATCACTGTGTGATACTGACCCTTCTTCACCTGCTCCCTCTGGAGCCACTGTAGGCTGTTAGGAAGGGTCTTTCCCATCCTTTCAGTGCACATATATACGTGTAGAATGACTATTTTTAGTTCCACCTCTTTGCCTACACTTGGTTATCTAAAAAATTTTAGCATGTAAGAATGGCATTGGATAGTAATAAAAAATGATAACAAAGTGTAATTAAAAGTAAATTTTTTTAGAGTTCTATTTCTGTTTTTAAAAATGTTTTTAGCATGTTTTTTATGGCTTGGTATTTCAAATTTGTCTAGGTAGTTAAATGGGTTATCCTTAATATGAATATACTTCTGGGACTTTTTGATATTTTACAGAAGTCCTTATCCAAAGCAAGTAGGAATCTGTTGTTTAACTGTACAATTCCCACCCCCACCTCCCAATCTATAATAAAAAGGTGTCTTACCTTAAGGAATTCTATTTCAGTTATTCGCAGATGGCTAGTAAACCCAACTCTTAACCTAAGCAAAGCTGTTATTTTCCCTCACTACCAAGGTTGCTTTATGGAGGGAGGGGCAGTGAGTTAATGGAGGATGCCTGTCATTCTGGCTCAATGCATTTGTATTTCTGGCTGATTGGAGTTTGGTAGAAAGAAATAATCTTAATGATATAGATATAGCAGGGCTTAGAAAAAAGACACAAAATATCTTTACACCACTATGTATTTTAACAAATTTATAATAAGATATTCTGAAAGTATAAACACTTTCTTAAATATCCATCCCAAAGTTAATGCATCCTTTACTTGGGTTATTAAAACCAGGTCAATACCAAGTTGACGAAGAGAATGGATATTTTTACTGGGTCCAAGAAAAGGGATGACATATTTTAAAGCAGGAGTGCAGCCTGGGGTCAGGTGGGAATCACTAGCTGGCTAGGGTGACACATAAGGGCTCTAGATATTTGTGGAACAAGCAAAAGAAAGGCTAGAGATTCTGCAAGACAGAAGTGGGGGTACCCCCCAAGTTTATGTTTAATGATCATGGATGCCTTTGGCATATTAGTTACAATCGTGTTTCTACAGCTAGATGGCAATGAATTGCCAAGTCTGTGTTAAAGTCACAATTATTTTAGAAGGTGCCGAATTTCAGCTCTGCCACTTGAGTCTATTCTTCATAGTTCAAGCAATATCACACCACTATATCCCATAACTATCGCTTCCATTCATTTTCCAGGTTACAAGGAAAATAGAAAGAAAAAAAACAAGGCAGAAGATATGTGTTTATGCACTCTTCATGTCCCTCCACAACCACTCACCCCATTTTCTTAATGAGCAATAATGCGCTGTCATGTGAAACAATCCCCAGCAAATGCTGAGGGTCTTTGGTATCATGACTCTGATTCTGAGCTAGTGCTAGAACCCAGGTCCCCTGATTTCCCATGCTTTACCACTTATTTAAAAATATAAAAGCTAAGTAACCCTCATAATTAGAGTCCTATTTAGTGACTTCAAGAGAAACATTAGCTATTTTTTGAAGTTTTCATAAAAAATTTCTAAACATTAAAAAAAAAATTTTGCTAAAAATTTAATGAAACGTTTCTAAAAATTATGATGGTAACAAGCAGCTAAATTGAGTGTATAACAAACCATTTTTAGTCCAAAGGAGGCCAATGTGGTTTGCTGCCTGTACTAGGCTCTACTTCCACTAGTAGTCTTAGAGCTAAATCATCCATGGAGTTTCTTTGCTTATTCTTCCTTCCCATGCTCCAGGGCTCATACAAGTGTTCTTTAGGTCTGAGAGCTTTAGTCTGTCTGTCTGTCTGTCTGTCTGTCTGTCTGTCTATCTATCTATTTTTTTTCATTCATTATTTAGTTAGTTAGTTCATTTATTTATTCACTCACTTATGTATCTGACAGCAGCAGCAGCATGATAGACAATACTACTTTTTCTAAATGAACCATTCAGAAAGTTTGCCAGTAGTATTATCTGACAATGATAAATCTTGCTCCTACTTATTTAAAAATATATTACCTACAGCTATATTTCTTATAAACCAAGTTTTTGGCCAACACTTATGGATATTCAAGCATAAAAGAGATTAAAATCCTATTGGCTAAATCAATAAAAAAGTAGAGTTATCCAGAGGGGATTTAGGCACATCTAATTAATGGGATGAGAAAAAACATAAAAGTTAGGGAGGTGTCAGGAGGTTAGAAATAACAGCAGGTGGAAAAATTATAGCATAGTGAGTAACAGTTGCTTTTGAAGTAGAAATTTGGCACTGAGATAGCTTGGGACCAAGTTGTTCTTCTTTTTTGTTATTTAGGAGTACTTTTCACTGAGTAAAATACACAGATTCATGTGTATTCTTTGATCAGTTTCCACAAATGCATATACCTGTATCACCCCTACTCCTATTGAGATATATAACATTTCCATCACCACGGTAAGTGCCTTTGTTTTCCAAGTTTATTATACACAATTTTTTATCCCTCCTAGACTTTTTAAAAATTCTAAATGCCATTTTAATTTTAAAAAGAAAAGCACCTACATAAGACAAGTATCATGATCATCAGGATGATATCCTTAGCTTGAAGTCGAACATAGTATAAAGCATAATACAAGCTATAAACTTTAAGCTATTTTAATTTATTATACTTCATAATGTTAATATAAAATATTTTAAAAGAAAACTTTACTTAAGGAAAGAAATATCTGATATGTTAAATCACTTGAAACCAGTTTAAAACAAATTTTAATTCCTAAATTTCTCAAAGTCTTAACCACTTCTGTATCAGAGAAGCTAAAAGACAAAATTTTTAAATATAAAAAGCTATCATTAAAAAAAATATAGTAGAGCTCATTAAAATATATCAGTAAAGATGACAATCACTAACAATGGTTTCCAAAATGAAGTGCACATGCCACAAGGGTAAGTGGTGATGTGCTAGTGTGGAAAACAAATTATAATTTGTTATATTTTTTTATCTCCTTCTTTCAAAATTTCTAGCTTTTGTATATGTTTTACAATATGCATTATATTTCAAAGGTAGAAGTTTATAGGTAGTAAATTATAAAAGTTTTAGGAATGTTTGTTTATAAAAAACATTCTACTGATAGAAATGAAAATTTTACAAAGTTTGGAAACCACTTTTCTAGCTAACTAGCTAGCCTCAGTGTATGTGAATATGAGTACACAAACATGCTTAATTACCTTAAGCAAAGATTGCTTATGACTTTCCCGCTTCTTTTCTTCCTCTTTTTTGGCTACAACAGATGCCATACGCCTTTCTTCTTCCTAAAAGAAAAATTTTAAAAATATACTATACAAGTATTCAGACTTTTTTAATGCTAAATATCTTTGGTTCTGTAAGTCTCATTTTCTTTGTGAGAAGCATACTACTTAGTTAATAGAAAATATACCCTTGGAAAAAAGTTAGTATGTTCCTCTTTATTTCCTTCTTCTTTACTAATTCTAAAAATCTGTGTCTTCTTAACTCTGCCTCTAACTCTGGATGTGAGATAAATCCAGCTAATACAAGAGAAAATACAACGAGAAGAGAAGAAAAAAGAGGTGAGCAGACTTGTATAATTTTTTCTTAGTACACCATTCACAATTGTTCCACATAGAAAAACTTAAACTCTCTATTATGAAGGTAAAAAGATCGAAATGATACTTCCAACAATTTTGATTTAATTTATGGTTGCAAATCATAGCTTTTTAAATGATAAAACAAGAATGAAAGACTTTTAAAACTTACAACTGATTAATGAATTAACATCCATTAATGTCATTATTTTACTTTGTTTTTAAATTGATTTGGACAGTCTAATTTCTTAACTTCTAAAAACTGTGAAATAACATTACAGTTTAGAAAATTTTAAAAAAGTCCTAATTGCAACACTAACTCAGATGTTATTATTTCTGTTTCACATTATAATATTCAGTATGAGTAAATTTTTAAAAGTTGCAATCTGTGGAGCTGGGAAAAAATTGCGTAGATGTTAAACGCTTTGTTCATCCTTTTAGTGACCAAATCAAAGTTGTAATAGAAAAACAAAACAAACAGCAAGCAAAGTCTCCTGGGATCTAAATGCACTACAACTAGGGAGAGAAATAATTAATCAACCTGCAAAGGTAGAAGGTAGGAGGGGGTGAAGATGTGAGGCAGCCCAGTCCCCAGTGGCTGAGTGTGACAGAGGCTATGGCAGCAGCAGCCGGTAACAGCAGACGCCTCTTAAAGGGGCCCTGTCCCGAGTGGACTTTCGTGGTGACAGACCTGTTTTCTCTGAGCACCAGTGCCTGGTAGGCTCCAAGCGGGGTGCCAGGGTCTCATAGGGGGACACTGAGTTATTGGAGCGAGGGCAGGATGCGCTCTCTCCAGGCAGAAGTGCCGGCAGTATCCACTGTTCCTCTGTTGAGCCCTCCCCACTCCCATTGTGCAGACTCAGCACTGCCATAGCTGAGACATCATCAGACTGGATAACAGAGGTCACTGCGCTCAGAGGATGCCATGAAACTCCACCTCCCTCAACTCGTGGCCCCACCCAAGCCACATCTGGTTGTGTCCTTGGCAAATCCAGTGTGCTTTGCTGAGCAGAGCCAAGACTCACACTGGTGGCAGCTGGCCTCGGCTACTGGTGAGGCCTCTTGAGACAACTATAAGCACAGAAACTGTGGATTCCTTGCTGAATCTTAGCAGGTGGCCCTGGAGGGGCACAGGTTAGGGCTAAATTTGGCCTGCAGCTGAACCCCTCCCAGGACTGTGCCACTGGACACCTACTACACAAAGCCATGCTAATAAGACCAGAAGACTTAGGGGCTTTGTTTAATAAATAGAAACAGACACAGAAAGGCAGCCAAAATGGTTAGACAAAGAAGCAGAAACAATATGAGAGAACAGAACAGAGGTCCAGGAATAATGGAGTCAAGTAATCTAACAATGCAGAGTTCAAAACACTGGTTATAAAGATGCTCAATGAACTTAAGGAAAGTGTAGATGAACTCAGTGAATATTTTAACAATGAGATAAAAATCATAAAAATGGAAATGGAAATTATAAAAAGGAACCAGTCAGAAATGAAGAACACATTATTTGAGATGAAGAGTAATATTACAGGAAATCAACAGAGTGGATAAAGAAGAAGACTGAACCACCGATATAGAGGATGGGAAAGCCAAGGACAACCAACCAGAATGGCGAAAAAAAAAGGAATCAAGACTATAATGATAATTTAAGGAGCCTATGGGACACAAATGTAAAAATACCTGTGTCACAGGGGTACCTAAAGAAAAACAAGAAGTTGAAGAGCTATTCAAAGAAATAATGATGGAAGACTCCCCTAACCTGGTGAAAGAATAGACATACAACCCCAGGAAGCTCAGAGTCCCAAAAAAGAGGAACCCAAAGAGGCCCACACCAAGACACATTATAATTAAAATGCTAAAGGTTAAATACAAAGAGAGAATCTTAAAAGCAGCAAGAGATAAGTAGTTAGTTACCTACAAGGGAGTACCCATAAAATTGGCAGCTGATTTCTCAAAAGAAACTATGCAGGACAGAAGGGCTTGGCACAAAATATTCGACGTGATGAAAACTCAAGATCTACAACGAAGAATACTTTATCCAGCAAAGCTATCATTTACAGTTGCAGGACAGAAAAAGAGCTTCCCAGACAAAAATAAGCTAAAGGAATTTATCAACACCAAACCTGTATTAGAATAAATGTTGTAGAGTCTTCTCTAAGAAGAAAGAACATGTATCAAAAACATGAATAAAAATTGGTAATAACTACATTCCTATCAACAAGTACCTCAAATGGAAAAGAATTAAGTGCTCCAACCAAAAGATAAGGTGGCTGAATGGATAAGAAAACTAGACCCCTACATATACTGCCTACGAGACACTCACTTTAGATTAAAAGACACACACAGACTAAAAGGAAGGGGATGGAAAAAGATATTGTCTTTATGGACCTTGAAGGTATTTGGCTGAATGAAATAAGGTGGATAGAGAAAGACAAATACCACATGATTTCACGTACATGTGGAATCTAAAGAACAAAATAAACAACAACAAAAGCAGAAATAAACTCATAGATACGAGAATATTTGGAAGGCTACTAGATGGGAGGGGATTGAGGTCGACGGTGAAAAAGGGCAAAGGGATTAAGAAGTACAAATGGATAGTTATAAAATAGACATGGAGATATAAAGTGTAGCATAAGGAAAATAGTTAATAATTTTGTAATAAACATGTAAGTAGGAAGGGGGGTACTCGATTTAGTGAGGTGACCAGTTAGTGAGTTATATAGATCTCTAATCACCATGCTGTACAACTGAAACTAATATATTACTGTATGCCAACTACAATTAAAAAAAAACTCATCGAATTGTACAATGTAAATATGAGCAACTAATAATCTATTATATTTCAATAAAGCTGAGGGACAAGAAGTTGCAGTCTGTATACACAATTTTGATCATGCTTTTTTCCCTCTGAAGATTGTCAAATTTTAATAAAGTAAATTATAACCATGTAACTTTTAATTTTTATCAGAAGTTTTGTAGGCATTCAAGAAGATGACACAATTTGAGAAAACAATTTATTCATGAAAGACAAGCTGGAAAATGTCTTCAGAGATAGGAAACTGTAAAAATAATTTAGTACATTTGAAGAACTTTTAGAAATGAAAAATTATAAAACCTGAAATAAAAAATTCAGTAGAGGGAGGTTGAAGAGCTCATTTTACACAAATGAAGAGAGAATTGGTCGAGTGTAAAATAGGTCAGCAAATTTTCCTATATATTTTATAGAACCCTATACTTTTCCATCATAACACTACACTAAACCTGTTTCATTTGAATTATCTCTGGTACTATCTCTCCCCTCAACTAGGCCAAATAGCTCTGTGAAGGTATAGACCATGTGAGCTCCTGGCACATAGTAGATACCCAATAAATATATATTTAAGAAATGAATTATTGAATACACATCTTTATGTATTTGTTCAATAAATACCTAAAACTGTAACTGCTAAATCAAATGATAAACATATTTCTAAGACTTTTGATATGTTTGTAAATTGCCCTCCATAAATGTAACATTCATTTATACTCCCACCAACAGTCAGCATTTTATTTAAAGCATGATTAACAGTCATAAGAGCTCTTCACCAAATATTCCTGTGTCTTTCCACATCCAGGCTACATTGTGAAATAGCACTGCCTGCCTCCCTGAAGTTAGATGTGGCCATGTGACTTACTTTGGCCAATGCTATATGAACAGAAGTGACATGTGTTTGCTTCTGGGTGGAAGCTTTCAAAGACAATGTATGATATAGCTATTTTCTCCCTCACCTCTGCTTTAGAATCTGCAAAGCTCCAGATGGTGAATACTTTGAAGTTCTTGGTCTTAGAATGAGGACAATACAGAGCAAAGTTCCTGGACCACATACTATGGGCAGACAGGTAGAGCAGACATGAAATAAACATTGTTATTTTAATTCACTGAGGTTAGAGAAGTCATTACTGCAGAATAGCCTGGCCCATCTTGATCAGTATATCAGTTATATTAGAGCTAAAGTCAAAGAGGCCATGAAAATGTATTCTAGAGGGTGAGCCATTATAAATACTTCTGAAAACAAAGAAAGACCTAGAGAAAAGAAGTATATTAAAAATGCACAATGAGAAACTATCAGAGTTAAAAAGGGGACCTAGAAATGCATCCTCTGGAAGACTCTAACTTTAGAAATGAATATTCTCAGAAGTTTGGTAATTTATACAAGGTCACACAGGTAGTGACAAAGCTAGGAACAGGACCAGAAGCCACGGCTTGTAAAAAATGGAATTTGTATTATTTTTTATAATAAGGGTATATTTAAATGTATTTTATTTATTTTAGAGAGAAGAAAAAGTTGAGGTTAAAATTCAGTAATAATATGCCATATGATTTAGTTGTTTAAAAGGAAACAAATTTAATATGATTTTTGGTGAATTTAAACTGTCTTTTACAATATGGAAAATAGTTATTCTTAATGTTTAAAGGCTGAATAGAGGTAACGAGGAGAAATAAATTAAATAAGAAATTTAGAACCTTGAGTCTTAGCTTCACAAAATAGCTGGATTAATAATCATATTAAATTCTTTTGTTCAGTAAATACTGACTTGGTACCTATTAAATACAACGTATTTCGGAACAAATTTTTTAAAAGAGCAAATTATGTTGATGATCAATTGTTGACTCATCTATAAAATGTGAACTAGAAACAGATTGGTTATTTAACGAGCCAATTTCAAACAGTACTGGAAACTGTATGGAACACGTACTGCACATATTTAAGAGGTGATTCCATCAGATTTTCTAAAAGAATTTGAGCTTCTATTAAAGGCAGTAGGACTTTAAAAGGAAAGCTAAACCTAGGAAAACTGGATATACGCCAAATCAATTCAAATATCGAGTGTTTTAAGGAATTTATACATCTGACAACTATATTTCAGCCCAAATAATTATAGAGTAACTAAACTTAGAAACAAAAATAAACCTCTAATTTTAAAAATAACCTATAAATCTGTTGGTAAGAAGGAAAAATTGTGATATTTTGGCATCTTTATGATAATAGTCCAATTTCTTGGATAAAAGCAATATATTCTATGTGGCAAAAAAAAAAAAAAAAAGAAATCTATCTGTGACTAAAAAAAATATTTACTTTTTTCCATACTTCAGTTTGTCATGAAGATTTAATATAGAAATGATTTCAAATTAATTAAGAAGTGCAGTAATTTTATAGGTGTTTGACAACCTAGATTATACTCTGTTAGCAGATTATAAAGGCTCTAAAACAATGCATATATTATATGAGAAACTTTGCTCCAAAATAAATAAAACGGTCTTAATATAGGCAGCAATTTATTATGTGGAATTTAAAAAGTAAATGGCAACATGGGTTTCTAACCATATACTTTAGAACAGACAGTTATAAAATACATTGTTTTCTTTGACTACATCAAGTATTAAAACAGATTTTAAAATCAGTTTTTGTCTAGAAGAGATGATCCATGTTTTTCATTCAAATAATCTTGCTTTACAGAGAAAAATGATTTTTCCAGGGTCATAGTTAATGTTAGAGTAAACATCAGAAGCTCTCTAACCTGACTTCCACTGGCCTAGGGATATTAACTGTGAAATACTAGTGGGGGGAAAAGCCAGAACAAGCTAGGTTATGCTGTCGTAGCAACTTCAAAACTTACACTGGCTTACAATAAAGAAAAGTTTATTTCTTGATCATGCAGATAACACTGGAACTGCCCTCTATGCAGAGGCTAAGTGTTCCTGGGTCTGTTATCTGATGGCACCTTCAACTCAATATATGCTTCCACAATGACTGCCTCATGGGCGAAAAACATGGAAAATCACACACTGGCTTTTAAATGCTTCCTGGAAATTACATATATTACTTCTGCTCACATTTCTATGGTCAAAGCAAGTTGCGTGACCACACCTAACTCCAAGGGGAAAGGAAATATCATCTCTCCACAGATCAAAATGAGGAGGACGACAAGAACGTGTTGGCGAGCATTAGGAATGTCTACCACATTGTCATAAGTGAGAGGGAAACTCATTTCTATCTCCGATAGGCTGGTCTAGTTTTTGGAGAGCAAATTGTAAACAAGTTCATTTTAAGCCAACTAAATGTAAGTTTGAGGTGAAAACTTCAGACACTGTGCCTATTGCAGAATTGTGAGCATATTCTGAATTCCCTGCATTCACAAAATACTGCCTTTAGAAATAAAAGGAGAAAATTCTTCCTCCCAGAATTTTCTATAAAATCGTCCTTGTTCTAGCCCCTCAAAATGTGTCTTTTCTCTTATTGGACAGTTGTGAAAATATTTGAAGACCTGCAACATCTTCCTCATGTCTTCTCCTTTGTCAATGAATCATGCCAGGTTCTCTGGAAACATTCCAGTTTGTTGTCAGTCCTCTAAAACTAATAGTTTAGGTGTAATTTGACTAAAAAAGAAAAAAAAGTAGAGTATTTTCTCCATTTTCCTAGATTCTCTATTTCAATATTGTTTTAAGCCATATTAATTTCTAACAATCGCACCTCACGATTAACTCAATTCCACTTCGTTCCAATTCCAGGGCTAGCTACTCTTTTCACACATGCCACTAAGTTTCTCATCACCATGGCCCTGCATGTGGGCTGAGAATTGCTTTGTTTGTTGTTATGGAGTAAGGCCCAGGATTTTCAATTTATCTATTATTTTGACTTTGCTAAATTCTGCTTAGTTTTCGAGACTATAGGTCAGCAAACTTTTTCTGTAAGGGGCCAGAAAATCAATATTTTAGGCATTGTGAGACACATAAGCTCTCTATTGGATATTCTTTGTTTTTATTTTTAAACAACACTTTAAAATATAAAAACCATTCTTAGCTTGAGAGCTCTACAAAAACAAGCTGCAGGATGGATTTGGCCCACAGGCTCTAGTTTGCTAAACTTGTTCTAGATTACTGAGCTACTTTTGGATTCTGATTTAATCAACCAATATATCAAGATCTCTAACTTCTCCAAGTTTCTGGCATTCACATACTTTATCAGAATAACTTAAATACTGTCATCTAGTCATGAAACAAAAATGCTGAATAGAATGGGCCCAAGGAAAAAGCCTCATGGCATGCCCGTACAGACTTCTCTACAGGCTGGTATTAATCAATTACTTCAAGCTTTGTAGGTACACTTGAATCACAAATTCAGTTAAGCACGTTATCATACAATTTATTTGAAATGATCTCATAAAAGACTTTGGCAAATACTTCGCTTACATACCAAAACACTATCTATCTATAACACTCTTCTGAGGGGGGCTATCTAAAATAGAGAAGTAATTTTGTCTAGTGTAAATTATTTTTAGTGAACTAGTGCTGCCTCCTAGTGATCAATTCCTTAAGTAATCACAATCCATCTTTTAATAATCCAATTTAGTTTTCTTTCATAATCAACATCAAATTTATTGTCATAATTTATGGAATTTATATTCTTTCTTTATGTGATAAAAAGATAGATTAGTTCATCTTCCTTTCAGCTACTCTATTATTCTACACTGCTTCTCAGAAATAACTTTAAGTGGTCTAGCAATTTATTCATTATGTTTATTCAGTGCTCTAGATCAAAGATTGGCAAACTTTATCCCACAGGCCAAATCCAGTCTACTACCTGCTTTATAAATAAAGTTTTATTAGAACAGAGCTATGCTCATTCATTTATACATTGTTTATGCCAGCTTTCACACTACAATGAGAGAGCTGAGTAATTGTCAACAGAGCCTAAAATATTTATAACCAGGCCCTCTACAGATAAAGTTTGCCAGCCCCTACTATAGCTGGGCCTAAATTCAAACTAATTTATTCACCTATCCTGGGTTTCGCTTTTATCTTATTAATGTTTATTTTCTACTCTTTACAGACTAAAAGTCATTCTTTGTAACAGAGATAACAAAAGCAAAATAGGAATTGAAGCCAGCAACTCATATCATCTCTTAGCACCATATTACCTCTTGCCATTCCTCGGGATTTAGGCCCCCTGCTTCTCATCTCATCTCTCATCCCATCCTCCCCAATTCATATCTGGGCTGCTACACAGATAGATAGTATCTTTCGTTGGCAATTTCAATTTAACTACCTTAAACTCTACAAGAGCTTCTTATAATGACCACGACAAAAACCTAAACTCTCTCTCATGACATAAAATGCCTTTCATGGCCTAGCCCTTGCCTGTCGTGCATCCTTTTCTCCCGCTAGTCTCTCGCATGTGCACTCAATGCTCAAGCATGTTGAACTGCTATTAATTGCTATATTCTCTCAGCAACCCTTTGCATTTTGCATGCCTTCCTTCTCCCTAGAACACTCTCCACAGATACATCCTCTTTCTTCTTTGCCACTCTTCAAGTCTCAAATCAATATTTTCTCTTTTAGAATTTTTCCTATTTCTCCAGTAGCCACAGGAGTGCTTTGTTCTTCGATATCATTGTGCAGTATGAGTGCACTTGCATGCGTACACAAGTGCAGGAGTATGTGTAGACACACATATCTATCCATCTCTTGTCTAATTAGTCATTTTGCATTATAATCTGGCTGTATGCCTGCCACTGCACTAGACTACAAATTAAAATGAGGGCATGAATTATGATTCTGATCTTATCATCTCTAGTGTCTAATACAGACCCTAGGACAGAAACTTTTCAGTTCAAAGTGGTTAAGAATATCTCAGAAATTTTTTCACAGTGGCTCTAGGTCAAAAGAAATGTGTTAAAGCTCTGTTTACTGTAGTTAGGAAATGACTTACCAAGTATTCATGTTCTAGCAACTTAGTAGCCATTTGAAAAAAAAAATATTACATGTAAATTGAAAGAAAAAAATATACCACTCTTAAATAACCACAATTACTTGCCAGTAGAACGCTGTGTATATCTGTAGGGCATTACTTAACTTCTCAAACATTGGAATTAGATTGGACACTGCCACCCTCATTTCCGGTTCCATATTGATTTTAGTGTGGTACTTTTTTTTTTTTTTTATCATAATAACCACTGAAAACTCAGTTTTGCAAATATATGACACCAGAGAGTGAAGTATAGTATAATCTAATGTTGAAATGGTAAACTATCTTGATCTAGGTTTTCAGTGTCTCACAGATATCAAATATCCCTTGAAAACTAAAAATATTCCACAGTGCCCCTCTGTGAGTTCTCTACAGCATCTTCATCACACAGTTTGGGGAATTACAGCACTAGTGCACAAAAGTTCAAGTATTTGTGTAACCCACTCCAGTTAGAATGTTTATGTGATAAATTACATAAAAATTTAATAAAGATAACATTTTTAAAGAAAAAAATGGTTATAGAATAGGTGTCAGCGAACTTTTCTACCCAGATGGTAAATATTTTAGGCTTGTAGGACGTATAGTTTCATTAGCAACTATGCAGTTCTACCACTGTAGCATCAAAGCAGACATAGGTAATACATAAATGGATGGACATGACTGTGTTCCAATACATATTTTTTACAAAAATGAGTGACCAGCTCATGGGCCGCTGTCTGCCAACCCTCTTACAGAAAGTCTTTAAAAAAGCATATTTCCACATGAAAATTACTAAAACATTTTTATAAAGGTGAAACAAAATATCATGGTCCATACTGATATGAATAAATGAATAAATTAAAATTTTTATGAGAAATAGAGTTACAAAAGGAAAGCAATAACTTCACAGGGAGAAGCCTGGCAGACAACATCTTAATTAAAGAAACAATATCAATATAGGGATAAATATAAATTACACATCCCTTGATAGGATGCAATGAGAAGAATGCAAAATCACTTCTGTGATATTTATGATAAAGATCTGTAACTAAAAATTAATCATGAAAAAACATAAAAGAAAATCTGAATTGAGGGTCATTCTACAAAATAACTGATCTGTAATCTCCACAAATGTCAGTCTTGAAAGTTAAGGAAAAACTGAGAAACCACCTGAAAAATGGTGACAATAGAAATATGACAACAAAGTAGATATGGAATGTAAAATCTATATGGAATGTATAATTCCAAACTGGATCATTTTGCTATACAGAATATCATTGATATAATTGGTAAAATTTGAATGTGGTATGAGAATTAGACACTAGTATTATTCAATGTTTATTTCCTGACTTTTTTTTTGTTGTTGTTATATTATGTTTATTAAGGAGAATGTCTTTGCTTGCAGGTAATATACACTAAAGTGTTCAGGGTTGTTGGGGAATCGAGTTCACAACTTATCTCGAAGCGTTCAAGAAAAAAAGTTCTTTGTACTCTACAACTTTTCTGTAACTTTGAGATCATTTCCGTTTAAACTTTTAATTTCTGAAATTAAATAGTGGAGGAGCAGATGTGCAAAGATTGCTGCTCTGTATTTAGCAGAACAGCTAGCCCTGTTCCTATCCCTGGTTATCTTCACTCATTTCCTTATCAGGTAAGCATACTCTATAGAATGTAATGTACAAGGACAGTGAAAATGTACAGTATTATTCTCTTTTATTTAAGGCATAGAAGTGGGTGAATTTCACTCAACCAACAAGTCTTTATTAAGCATTACATTCTCAGCATTAAGTGAGACAGAGAAGAAAAGAAAATAAACATGTATTAGGCAAGGAGAAAGAAGAATGGCTTCTGCCCTTAAGGACATTAGTTGGGTAGACAAGACTGACATATAAACTAACTATGAGAAAAAGAATATATAATCAAGAACTGATTTACATAAATGGGTTAGCTTCATTTCTTACTCCACTCATCTCATCCTCTTTAGGACGAGCAATGAGAAGTACCAAAGATGCTTAAATAAGAAAGGCAGGGAGATAAGGGTGTAGATCTGAGAGAACAGAGAACCACATCTCCATGCTGGAACAAAGAGAGAGGCAGAAGCCTACAAGACCCCTGGTAATTATGAATTCATCAACACATTTTACTATGTTCTAGCACCGCAGATGACTATAATATTGCTGAAGCAGAAATGTATACTGCACACATTATGAAACTGGTGTACGGGTCATGAGTCAATTGGCAATTGAAAAAACCCAGCTGATCACTCAGAATCCATATCAAAATAGGCAAAGTCAAGAAGTAAGAAAACAAGTAGAAACTTAGGGCTGAGATTATTAAAAGGTATTTTCTGAGAAAATAAAATATTCAAATTAATTTGCGATGCAAGGAAACAAATTAAGGTAAGTGTCTTTATTACAGAACTTCTTGGAGCCTATAATATGCTAATGTGTATCATATACCTAAAAGCAGAGGTATCATATGCAGCATTTCACTTAGACCAGGAACCATATCAAAACCTCTAAGTGTACAAAATATGTCATATGGAGATAGAATGAATAAAAAAAGAGATAATTACTTTGAGAAGTATAGCAGCAATAACAACAACAACTCCATACGGTACTTCCTAGAAGCCTCACACTGTTTTAAGGTTTGATACTTTATCCTAACGACAACCTTATGACATAATATAATTATGATCCCCATTTTACTTTCAGGAACATGAGGTATATAAAGGTTAAGTAAATTGCTGAAGATCATATGGCTAGAAAATAATAAAGCCAGGATTCAGACTCAAGCAGTCTGGCTCTACACCCATGTTCTTAACCATTATATTCTTTACCATTATCAACGAAATTCTTACTCATCCATTTCAAAGTAAATTATTAGTGTTAAGCAAGAACGAAAAACAAGCATAATGATTCATATAAATAGAAGGCTAGGAATTTAAAAAGCCCTATTCAATGAAATTGCGAATAGGGGATAGGTGGTAAAACATGTCGATATAATTATGAAATATACCATAATTACATTTATGATAATCCCTAGTTCATTAAAATTTAGAAGCATTTCTAGCAAAGAATATGCATCCTAATTTCCTAATCCACAATAAGGAAAACAATGTGGCAAGCACTTTAGAAGAGTTCTTACCGTGACTCTCTTCATATCTAGCTGGCGCAGCTGCATCATATTCTGAAGGATAGTGTGTTTGTACCATGACTCTTGAGCTATTGGATTGCCATCAAAAGTGATGTCTGAGAGAGAAGTTGAGTCTGCAAGGCAGCAAACACTCTCAAAACTGCAGGAAAGACAGAAATCACTGGATTATGGTGAGACCTTCAAATACTACTTTGATTTGTTTAATAGACATTATTTTTTAGAACAGTTTTAGAATTGCAGAAAAATTGAGAAGACAGTACAGAGTTCCCACATACTCTCCACCCAGCTTCCCTTATTATTAACATCTTGCATTAGCATAGTACATGTTTTACAATTAATGAACTAATATCAATACATTCTTACTAACTGAAGTCCATATTTTATCCAGATTTCCTGAGTTTTTACCTATTGTCCTTTTTCTGTTCCTGGATCCCATCCAGAATACATTACATTTAGTTGTCATGTCTCCTTTAGGCTCCTTTTAGCTTGACAGTTTTTTTGACTTTCCTTGTTTTTTGATAACCTTGACTGTTTTGAGGAATACTCATCAGTTATTTTGTAGGATATCCCTCTATTGGGATTTGTGTGAAATTCTTCTAATGACTGAGACTAGGATTAAGGTACATCCTATTAACTAACATGACATCACTGTTGATATTGACTTTGCTCATCTGGCTGAGGTAGTATTTTTCAGGTTTTTCCAATATAAAATTTTTGTTCCCTCTCCTGAATTTTTTGGAAGGAAGCCATAAGCAGCCCGTACTTAGTAGGTGGGAAGTTTATCTTCCCCTTCTTGAGGACAGAGGATCTACAGAAATTATTTGAAATTCTTCCTATGAGGTTTGTCTTTTTTTCTGGCATTTATTTATTTGTATCCGTTTGGATTCATGAATATTTACTTTATACTTTGGGTTATAATCTAATACTATGTAATTCATTTTATTGTTCAAATTGTAGCCATTGGAAGCTCTTTCAGTCATCTCCTATGTCCCTTTGACATACTCCCATTAGTGTGGATTTTTTTTTTTAGTCCTTCCTTACTTTCTGGCACTACAAGATTCTCTAGACTCATATTTCCTACCCCTGTCCTAGAATCAGCTATCTCTTCAAGGAGCCACATTCCTTTTATTGAAGAATGGTATTAAAACAAAGATCTGGAGGCTAGGCATAATTTTTGCTACTGCAGTGTCATTTCTTTTAGGCCCTCTGATGACAGAGCAAGGAAATATATGTGTGTATACATATATCTATAATATTTCTCTATGCAACCATTTGTTTCTATATTAAGCTAAACATGAGTTCATTCTGATGTCTTCAATTGTAATCCATAACCAAAAGACCATTCTAGCCTCTTTCCCTGCTTATTTGTAAATTCCTATTCCGACAATAAGAAATCTGGCTACTACTATCTCTCATCAATTTAAATGTTCAATTCCAGAGTATGCATGTGTATGTGTACATATACATATATATATAGTGCTATCAGGAATTTAACCTGTACCCCCATGGAAAACAACTTTAACTAAAGTATACGATTATGTATAATTGCTTTTGCATATATTTTACAGATTAATTTTTAAAGTTAGTTAGGTTAGCATCTTTCCCCCAGTTCTCCTTCTGGGAGGCTGTTTCATACAATTAAAATACAATTAGATTCTCTAGTCATAGTCTATATTCCTTCCTGGGATCCTCTAACATTCTAAATGATTTTTTTAAATTTGTATACATTAAGGTTCACTCTTTGTGTTGTAAAGTTCTATGGGTTTTGACAAATGCATAATGTCATGTATCTACCTACCATTAAAGTATTATATAGAACAGTTCCATGGTCCTAAAAAATCCCATTCAACTCCCTGCCGCTCACCCCAAATCTCTGCAACTACTGATATTTTTACTGTCTCTATAAGTTTGTCTTTTCCAGAATGTAACATAGTTAAGATCATATAGTATGTAGCCTTTTCAGATTGACACCTTTCACTTAGCAATATGCATTTTAAGGTTCATCCATGTCTTTTCGTGGCTTCATAACTCTTTTATTCTTCACTGAGTAATATTCTATTGTATGGATGTACCATAGTTTATCCATTCACTCACTGAGGAAATCTTGGTTGCTTCAAGTTTTTAGTGGCTATGAATAAAGCTGTTGTAGCTATTAGTCCAGTGTTTGTGTGGACCTAAGCTTTCAATTCAATTGGGTAAATACTTAAAAGTGCACTGTTGGATTGTACAGTAAGACCATTTAGCTTTATTAGAAATTGCCAAACTGTCTTCCAAAGTAGTTGTACCATCTTGCTTTACTACCAAAATATTTTTGGTATAGTATTGTGTTGAAAATTAAGGTTGAGGCAAGGTCTTTAACAACAACGAAGTTAGTTACATTTTTGATTGTCATATTTGAATATTTCTCCTATGTTTTCTTCCCATTCAAGGTAAAGAGATGTTTTGCTATCAATTATTTTACATCAGAGCTTATCTTTACCAATCTAACAGGTAAGTCTTATTATTTATGTGTGCCTTATGATTTCTGAGACATGTTCAGGTAATTATGGGCAGATATTTTTCAAAAGGCTAGTATATGTAGGCAAAAATGAGAGTTCATGAATTTAAACTTAATCACTTTGAATGTAAATAAACTTGAACAAACACTAATTTTTTTCTCATCCAGCATTAATGCAATTCTTTTTTTCCATTAATATAAAACATTTCAGAACAGTTTTTGGTGTTTGAGATGGATGTTTAAAAGGTGCTTCTCTCCTGCCCTCATATTGTTTATATAAAGCTTAAAGCATTTCTTCCACATTGTTAGGTGAACTAATTCATCACCTTCCTTCTACAAAACTGCTTCTCCATATATATTTCCTATCTGGTAAGTGATATGTGATCACTGTCATCATCAAGTCAGTTGCCACTGTGTACTAATCTCTTAATCAGAATGATCTCAGAAGGAAAACTGTAAAGAGTCATCAAGGGATTTTAAGCAAGTGGGGATAATATGATTAGAATAATCAGAACTTAGTAATGTTATACAGTATCTATAAGAAAGGAAAGAGATGAGTGAAAAACCAGTTATAAATTAGATTGTAGTAATAAAGGTGAAAAATAATAAGGGCTAAGATATCAAAAACTAAGGCAGTAGCCATGACAGTAAAGAGGAAGGGGTAGATTCTATGGAATTTTAGAGTGCAGCCTAGACAGAAATTAGTAATCATTTGAATACGAGGAGGAGAGGAATCTAAAATAACATCCAGGTGTCTCACTTGGGTGAATGATGTGGTAGCTATGGGGTATATACTTTGTCAAAATTCATTAAACTTTACACTTAAAGTGGGTACATTTTATTACATGCAAAATACATTTAAATAAATTGATTTAACAAAGAAATTTAAAGTATAAAAAATACATATTTGACAGATCACCATTTCACCTATTAGGTCTCCTTTATGTGGAACACTATTTTATACTGGTGGCTATTAGAACAGGTTTCACAAAGGCTTTTATAAGTTTTCCTCTAACTACCACAGGATGAGATAACTAATTTCAACCTTAAGATCTTAACTAATGTGAGCAGCAGGGGCAATGGAGCCAGTAGATGGTCTATGCTGAAGAGCATTTTTCTTCAGTGGCTCTGCATATTTGAACAGAATTAAACTGAAAGCTTCTTGAGGGCCAGAAATGTGCTGTGACCAGTGCCCCAACGCCTAACTTAGTACCTAGCATTTAAAAACTTGTTCAGTAAAGTTTTGGTGGATGAATGGAAGAATATGATGAATTAAAATAATTTCAAAGGGCATATCCTTGACTAAAATAATTAATAAATAAATTTTCTTGCACTGTTCTTAGAATTGTTGTTTAAAAGATATCATGCTACTCATGACTCATTACACCCTAATATCTGTCACTAATCAGGTAGATATGGTTTAAAGATGTAAATAACATATCCATAACGAAGGGTACAGAAAACTTCATTCTATTCTAAGTAGACTCCAATTTTATTTCTATTTGTTATTTATTTACACGCTAAACTGCAGAGAATCTATGACTTGTTTTTATTGCTAAGTATAATTTTAAATTGAATGATTCTAATTGTTCCTAGTCCTATGTCTCACTTATTGCTTTGAGGAGTGGAATTAGTCTAATAATTACCAAATAGGTAGTGATAAACACAAACTTAGTATCTTTTCTGAACTCCAGTGAAAAGCACATTTGTGGATATAAAAGAAAGTAGTATGCCCAGTTAATGTAGTCATTATGAAGCATTTCAGAGACCTAGAAGACCTGTTGATGTCCTTCTGGTTTATATCTATAATTCGAGCACAACCAAAAAGAGGCACCAGGAATAGGAAAATCATTGCAATCCACAGCAGGTACTATCCTGGCAACTCTTCTCAGATCAGCTGCTAGCACTGACACTCAGAATGAAAGTCTTTATGCTTTGAATTAAAAATAAAAATTAAAATAAAAATAAATCTGTGTTTGATCCACAAAATACCTCACAAAATTTCATTTCCATCTGCAAGGCATCTGACCAATGAACATGCCAGACATTCTTAGAAATGCACTGAGAAAGTGCGTATGATTTTAAAGACATTCTCTCATCAAACAAAACAGTACTTTTTAAGCACAAATATAGGTGAATGAAGAGTTATATGCTACCTAACCAAACAAAACCAAATCAAATTGTTTAAAACTAAAAACAAACCTCTCCCTTTCTCGCCCCCTCCCCCTCCTCCCCCCACCAAAAACCCCTGGAAATTGAACAGTAATTATAGTGGAGTGGTACTACTTTTAGGAACAGTCTCTCTTTTTTAAAGAACACTAAATTGCTTGTCTCTTCAGACTACCAAGAATAGAAAAGCCTTTGGTCCAAAGGCTGACATTTAACTCATAATTTGACTTTAATCTTTTTCCAGATTACTCATATGTTTGTTTTCCCTCTAGCACTTTCCTCCCAATATCACATCTGCTTCCTATCTGCTAAAGAACCTACAGAGGAACAATCTGTCTCTCCTGACCAAACTCATATTTCAGGAGGAAAAGAAAACATTTTAGTTCCTTTTATGCTTAGTTAATAAAATACAGAGAAAAAATTAAATTCTCATATATGCATGTATATATATACCACACAGATATTTAACAATTCTCAAATACAAGTTAAATTACTCCAATTAGAAAGTTCTTCCCCAAAAGTAAGTCAGGTACTTTAGAGAAAGGAGTTTTACTCTTCCATACCAATAAATACCATGCATTCTGAAATAATCTTAATGAAAAGCTTACTTATTTTATATAGATCAGTGAGAATTTTGCTGAATAGTTACTATGTGTCTAGCAGACTGATGTGAAATGAAATGTAGAATAAATCAAGTGTGCTCACCGGGACTTAAATATTCACAACTGACAAACAAAATAATTAGAAAGATCTATAAAATAACATGTACTTAAATATTAAAGAATGAAGCACAGTTAAAGAAAAGGGCGCATAATGATGTTTGTATTTTTGATAAAATGAACTAAGTTTGTGGACTGAGGCTGTTGCTAAAAACAACTAAAAATGATGGATAAAATATTTTTAAAGTATTCTCAAATATATCCATGACCTGCTAAAAAAAAAAAAAAAAAAAAAAGTGAACTACACAAGCCAAAAAAAAAAAGAAGTAGAAAAAAGTAAAGGTGGGAACTCAGAGAGGTAATCAGAATGTTGAAACTGACCTTTTTGCTGTGAGGGCATATACTGAAGCCAGTGAACATGAGCTTTGGCTTACATGATCTTCAAGGCCAGGAACCAAAGACAACTCCCAGGGGCCACCCAAGTTGGGGAGTTGTTAATAATCTGAGGTCCCCAAGGGCTAGGTTCTCAACATAGGGTGAATTAGTTATAAGCTTTCCCCTAAAATATTGCCTATCTTAAAACTTGAGGCTAAGTAGAAAGGGAGGAAAATTCTTCCCTGATTACTTATAATCATGAACCACAATTTGCAGCCTAAATCCACACTAAATGGATGATCTAAAATATTTCAGTAGAAGAACTGATTTTTTTTGAAGAGCTCTCAGGCTAGTTATGCCTATAGAGATCTCACAGAAACAAATGAAATTCCTCCACGGAGGAACCTACCTTCACACAAAACCCCAAAGAATTCCCAAAAATAAGCTACCAAGAAAAACAAACAGCTCACAGTTCAAAAGGAAATAAAGCATTCTGATTGACAGCTAGAAGAAACAACAGAAGACATAGATTAACTCAAATTTCTTCAAATAATGGGATTATCAAACACAGAAAATTAAAAAAAACTATAGCAGATTTCAGAAATAATGGATCCAGATAATGATCGTCAGTGACTGCTAAAATATTTAGGTGAAACGATAATGGGGAATTTTACTTAAAAAACGGAACAAGCTAATAACAGCTGAACCCAATAATCAGTTTTAACATTACCATAATTTTTTCTATGTGTATATTCTCTTCTCTTTTACATTTTCTTTCATTTTCCTGTGTCTCTCCTTCTGGTGTTCCATAACAAGTAACCATCTACGTCAATGTCAATATATGTTAATTAATGTTAGTCACTAGAATTCTTTTTAGTGCATGATGGTAGTAAGAGTTCTTAGAAATGAAATGGTTCTAAAGAATCTAAAGACACCAATATAAGAGATTATATTTTGTCACAAAGCAAAAATATGTTTGAGACAAAAATTTTTTTCACATGAAAAAGATCTCGAAATTTCCTTTGATAAATGTTAAATAAGATAAACTGAGGCACATTAAAGTTTTGAGTTTATTTGAGCAAAAATCGATTTAAATTGGGCTGCTTCCAATTTAGCAGATAGAAAGGAGCTCCACAAAGCTATTCAAGTGAAAAAGAGGAGACATAAAGAGTTAAACAAACATAATAGAGAATAATGTTAAACCATCTCTTTTGGTATCTTTTGTTATGACAATGTCATTGACAACAATTCAATAAAATAGTGTCTGTACACACCTGGCTGACAGAAGACACCAGCAAAGTTGAGTGTCTCAGAATTGTAGATGATAATTCTATTAGCTTTCTCCAGGTTACAATAACCATTTTCTAGCATTTAAAAGCATGATAGCTTCAGTCTTGGGTGATTCACAATGACTCTGATTACCAAGGGTAGATTTTAAGTTGTGGTAATGTTCTTGTAATGCTAATTTGTGACATTGAAACCAAATTTTAAGTGATAAAGGAAGTTCTTAGTGATATATTTCCTCTTCCTGAATTGATATGTGAATGCAAATAAGCCTCTTCAAATTTACTGAAGAAAAAAAGAAAGGATTCTTTGCAGTCTCAAAATGTGATAAGGATAATTCTAAAAAGCTAAAATGCTCATTTTAGCCACTTTCAACATTTACATTGCTTAATAATTACACTGCCTATAAAGCAAGTCAAATAATATCCTGTCAACAAAGATCTAAATTCATTATTGTATAGGTAAGCTGATTTCTGGGAAAACAATGAACTTATGTAGCATTTGCCAATTTCCATGGCATAAGTATTCCACAAATGGGGGATTTCAAGCTACCAAGATGTCGCTGAACTGAAGAGATGCATATAACTGGCTCCAGCATACCACTACAGACCAAATTCCTCTTTTACATTTAATGGAAGGACAGCTATAATTCTATAATAAAAATTTTGTTATTTGGAGGAGCTTCCTTCTATTGATGGTTTCACAGTATTATTGTAACCACACTGTAACCACACACAAACCTCATTTCATTTCTTTAATATAGTTTTTTTCCTGATTCAAGCCTGGTCTTGCCCAGATAATGGCATTGTGACTCACTTGTCTTCCCCACCCTGATCCTCTCACCTCTGCATGCCTACTCCTTTAATCATTAAGCCTCAGGTCTATGATCATGAGGACAATAAGTTTCTGTTACACTAAGGATAACATCTTAGCATCAGATGTGTTTCAGCTCCAGGCCCATCAAGGCAGAACAAACCTACTGGCCATAGGACGACACGGGATGGTGGGATGGCACCATAGCTGATTCCAGAACCAAACACAATGATCGATTACCCCAGCCCCGTCCAATCATCCAGTCAGTAGCACCCAGGCCTCGAACTCCCTTAGTTTTCATGACTACTTGGATTTTTCCCTATGTAATCTGTACTTCTGTACTCCTGGGGAGCCAGGTCTTTGAGCAACAGCCTGCCTGTGTCTTTGGGACTTGCAACTCTCTAAAATAAATCTTTACTTTCTTTGCTGCACAACCTGTACATCTCTCTTCTTTGACTCAGACACATGCAGGTAGATGGACCCCATTTGTGCTGGTAACATTATTTGAACTTTTTATCAGCATATACACACAGAATACACAAATCATAAGTACTCGATTTTGCACAAACTGAATATACCCATGTATCCTGTAGCAGATTAAGAAACAAAACATTACCCATACTCCATTGCTACCCCCTTGTGTCCCCTTCCGGCCATTACTCCCCCCTCAAAGTAACTCTTCTCCTGAGTCTAACACTATAGATAAGTTTTGCTTGTTTTTCAACTTTACATAAATAAAACATACATACGCCCTCATTTGAATCTGGCTTTTATTTTGTTCCACATTTTTTTTTTTTTTTGGAGATTCATCCAAAAAATCATTAATCATATAGCTGTTGTTTGCAGCTATAGTTTGATAATTCTTGTTGCTGGGTAGTATTCCATTATATAAAAATAGCATTAAATTTACTTCCTCTATTTTACTACTGGAGGACATCTGTCTTGTTTGCAGTTGGGTTACTTAATTAGTGCAGCTAAGAACATCCAGGTGAACATGTTAAGTATTTCTATGGAGTATATACCTAGGAGTGTTTTTTTTGGGGGGGGGGGGAAGAGGGGACTTTAACCATTATGTAATATTTAAGCTTATAATAGCCTATTCTTAATAAGGATTGCACTTTCCTGCTTCTGTTGGCCTGTTAGTCATCTTACTCGTAATTATATATTTTTTGTCTTTTTTGTTTCAGGTAGAACGACCCTCTTCAATATTTCCTGTAATACAGGTCTTGTGGTAGAGAATTTCCTCAGCTTTTGTATGTCTGGAAATGTATTTATTTCTCCTTCATATTTAAAGGAGAGCTTTGCTAGATATATTATTCTTGGTTCCACTCTTTCCTTGCTTGTAGGTTTGTGCTGAGAAGTCCAATGATAATTTAATGGGTTTTCTTTTATAAATTACTGTCATCTTTTCCCTGGCTGCCTTGCGAATTCTTTCTTTGTCATTAATTTTAAACGACTTTAATATAATGTGTCTTGGAGGAGATCTTTTGGGGACGGGATAATTGGATATTCTGTTTGCTTCTTGGATTCTAATATCCAGCCTTTTCCATAGATTTGGGAAATTCTCATCGACTATTTGTTCCAATATGCTCTCTAATCCCTTCTTCTTCTCTTCTCTATCTGGGATACCCATTACTCTGATATTGCTTTTCCTGATGGTGTCAGATAGTTCTTGCAGAGTTCTTTCATTTTTTTTTTTTCATTCTCAAGTACCTCTCTTCTTCCGTCTGTGTTGTTTCCAGATTTCTGTCTTCGGTATCACTAATTCTTTCCTCCATCTGGTCAGCTCTATTTCCTAAGCTTGCTATTTCATTCTTCATCTCTTTTAATGGGTTCTTCATCTCCAGAAGTTCTATTTGATTCTTTTTCAGAGTTTCAATCTCCCTGTTAAAGAATTCATTTTGTTCATTTTGCTTCTAATTTCTTGAAATTGTTGGTCAGAATTTTCATGCATCTTGTTAAGAAGTGCAATCCTAAATTCTCTGTCACTTAAATCACATATTTCTATGTCTTTAAGCTAATTTTCTAGAGATTTTTCACTTTTTTCTGAGCTGCCTTGTCACTTTGGTTGTTCATGGTGTTTGATGGACTATTTCTCCACCTGAGCATTAACAGGAGTGTACTCCGCTTCTCCCCACACCCCCACCGCCAAAAACAAAATTTATTATGTAGCAATCTCTCTTCAGAAGATTGATAAAAAAGGTTTTTCTCTTGATTTCCAGTAGATAGTGTCCAAGCCTCTTGGGTCTGCTCTGAGTATAAAAATGCTCCTTTCTCTCAAGTAGGCTGTATACTTCCTCTGTGATCAGGTCAACTTCGTCCCAGGGCACTACTCCCATGAAAGGGTATGAAGGGCTATGGGGGTCTGGGACTCTGAAGAGGGCCTGAAGTCCCATTACTGCCCCAACAGATGCAATGTTTTGTGGCTTCCTTCTGACTCAGCCTGACTGGGTTGGGGTGGGGTTGATTGGGAGAGGTGGTGTGTGTGGCTGCTTCCCTTCCCGTAGTGCTGTCTCCCAGGTTTCATCCATCCTGCTTTAATTTCACTGCGCCTGTCTCTGGTACCGGCTGTGGTGTATGTTTCCGTACCGGTTGTGCGAATTCCCCTGGGGCTCCGCGGTGCTAGCTCTGAGAGGATATGGGGTAGGGGGATGGCCCACTCTGGGTTGGTGCGGGGGTAGGGGTGGGAGGCACGGCCAGGCTCTGTGACTTTGCCTCGGGCTTGGCAATGGTGGGCTGCTAAGACACAGTTGTTGCCCCTCTGCACTCAGTCCTGGCTCTGCTCTCTGTCCTGATCCCTGGGCTCCGCTGAGTGGAACACGCTGATCGCTCAGGCAGCACTGTTCGGTTAACTGCCGAGAAATCTCCACTCCCCCTCCTGCTGCAGGGAGCACCAGCTATGTATGGAAGCTCCCTTATTTCTCCCAATCTACCCCCACAGACTTGCACGATTCTGACCTTCCAATGCTCTGATCTCTCAGGAGTGCTTGCAGGCAGGTTGGGTGTTATTTGTTGTGTAGTAGATTGTTGCTATTGCAAGAAGAGAGATCTGGGGCGATCCCTCACTCAGCCATGCTTCTGCCATCACTTATGGGTGATTCTTATGCAAAGTCGGAGTTTGAGACCACTGACCTAAACTTCAATATCCCTTTAAAATTACAGATTTCTAACATGAACCTCACAATTCCTTGCTAATATTAAGAAAGAAGTCACATTCTAAGAGAAAGATGATTTCTCCAAAGTCACACTGTAATATACTGGCCAATGTTCACAAAGAAAATATGTTTAAAATGTGTATTGCAACATTACTTATAATGACAAAAAAAAAAAAAAAATTGCAACTGATCTAAATGACCATCATTAAGGGGTTCATTAAATAAATTAAAATTAATCCATACAATGAAATTGAATGTAGCCATTTAAAAAATGAGGTGTACATGCAAGGCTGATATATATGTAAAGGCACTAGTAAAAATTCTGCAATACTTCAATGCCAGTT
>NW_011888791.1:2558097-2563378 GCF_000151845.1 Pteropus vampyrus
GGGCTGATTTCTTCTGAGACCTTTCTCTTTGGCTTTTAGATGGCCATCTTCTCTTTCCATCTTCACAGTGTGTAAGTGTCTTAATTTCTTCTTACCAAGACACCAGTCATGTTGGATTAGAATCCATCAATATGACTTCATTTTACCTTAATTACTTCTTTACATGTCTTACTTCCAAGTACAGTCTTATTCTAAGGGAGTTAGGACTTCGACATATGAATTTTAGGGGACACAATTCAACCCATAATGCTTGTTCATAAATCTTTATGCACATTCTTAGGTTTGATCTCCATATCCAAATCCATCACTTTCTTCTCTTTCTAAGTCATGAATGAACAGAAGTATGTATCGCTTTTAGAAATGGCAGTTATTATGAGGAAGTTACATTAAATTTCATTTGCCACATGAACAGAAAGAATGACTGTCAGGAAGATTTCGGTGTATTGGTAAATACAGCATCACTTCCCTTAAGATTTCATCAGAACATTAAATATTCATTGTAGCACTTTTGACCTTCCTGACCAATTTTAAATACAGCAGCATGATGCAGCATTGCTATTTATCTCTTCATATTAGAACAAATGATTTCTGACATCTCTCATTTCATTTCATATTCAACTCACAAGAATAATAACAAGAATAATATATTCATTCAGGAATCATGAGGCTTTCCTCTAAACTGAATGGCATCATCTTATGATGCTCCTATATACATCATAGTCTTTCACTCGTGAGCAACATGGCACTTTCTATATATTCAGGTTATCAAGTAATAACTCCAAGTGCTGGTTATCTAGCCTACATGGGCATAGTTGCATAGTTCAGAGAATTTTAACTTAATGTTACAACCCTTTAGCTCTCTGCAGCCTTTAGGAAAGAACACACACATATATGTGAGATAAACAAAGAGGAATAAACTCAATGTACCAACCCATCCTTCAAATAAAAAAAATACAGAATTATAAGAACAAATAAATTACATACAACCAATGCCCATAACATAACTCAAGATAGATAATGCCCAACTAGCAAATTATCTATAAGTAGGTAATATGGAAGGGCAATTTTTTAAAAAAAATACCATGTGGAAGAGAGAAAAGGGGAACTATTAATATGCTTAAAACCAATCTAAAATCACCACCAGTAGAAGAAAGTCCACTAGGTGCAAAAATATTGGAAGAGTGCCAGTAGATGAGAGCATATACTACAAGGAAGGGACTTTTAAGAGCACATGATTCCAGGTAGCGGTCTTCAAAAAGTTATCGCTTTTGAGAAGGTAAAAAGAAAGATAGAGAAGGTATTTGGAGTTTGGATGATGAAGATGAAAATGAACAAAGAGGCAAAAATGGAAAATGTAGAGTCTTACAAAATACGAGAACCAAAAGATAAAAATTAAAAAGACACACAACTCTTTCCCCCAACACACATATACACACACAGTACTTTGCTACATTGACAGAAGAAATCAGCCTTGACCTAACATTCTTGTAAACTACCCAAGCCCACAAAATAAATTGGCAAAAACAGACTAAATTTATAGAAAGTTAAGAATAGAAAATCAAACCCACTCAAACTGATGAAAATTCCTACCTCAAAAAGAAACATGAAGAAGAAAACTGTAACACAATATTCCACACTGAATTAAATATCTTCAAGCAAGCATTTGGAGGTATGGAAAGCCCCCTTGAATAAGAAATTCAAAATTTAAAAGCAGAAATGGAAAATTAACAGGAAGAAATTTAAAGACAGTTGATTGAACTTAGGAAAGAAATGGAAGAGAAAGACAAAATCATCGCAGAATCAAAGATTTAATTACAAAACTCCTAAGGAGAACAGACTCCAAATAAAATTTTACTAAGGGACACAGAAGAGAGCCAGAGAGATGACCAAGAGAATGAAAATGAGGCAAAGAAATCAAATGGATCATAAGTAAAGTGGTTGAAACCGAAGAAGGCCAAAGCAAATAAGTATGTATAAGAGTTCCTAAAGATTAAAAAAAAAAAAATTTTTTGAACAAAACTAATACTTAAAACATATCACAGGAAAACTTTCTGGAAATAAGATTAACATGTATATATTAAAAAGGTCTAAGAGGTAACTGGAAAACTTAACCAGAATGATCAATTTGAAAACATATCCCAATAAAACTAGAGACTTTAAAAAGAAAAGAAAAAAATCCTTAAGACTTCTGAGCACAAAGATCAAAATTGAAATGAAATTCAGACTGGCATTAGATGCTCTATACACAGCTGGCAATACAAAGTAAAAATGGAACCATATTAAGAGAAAAAAATTATGGAAAGAATGAGTAAACTTAGAATTTTCTATTTAGATAAGCCATCCTTCAAGTGTTAAAGTATAGGAAAACTTTTAAACAAGCAATATATCAGAATATTCTGTACCCATGATCATACTGGATGAGCTCCAACCACCAAGAGATGACTAAGGACACTTGAGCAAAAGGACAATGACGAGTATTTAATAATTAATTATAGATCTAAGACTAAAAGGCAGGAACCTAAGTGGAAGAACAACATGGTATGTATTGTCTATTATGTGTTTTAGGTGCAGAAAAGTAGAAATCATGCAGCTAAAAAAAGGAAGGCGTGAGAAGGAATGAGGAGAGTATAAATTCATGGTTATTGTGTAGGCAATACATAAGAGTTAAAAAATAGCATTTCCAATGACATGACAATAATGGAGAAAATAAGAAAATGGGACAACTGAAGATCTAATGCACAGCATAATAATTATAGTCAATATACAAACTTCAAAGTGCTAGGAGACTAGATCCTAATCTCACCACAAAAAAGAAAAAAAAGATAATTATGTGATGTGATAGAGATGTTGGCTAATGTTATAGTGGTGATTGTTTTGCAGTATATAAGTGTATCAAATCAACACATGGTACATCTTAAAATTAATACAACATTATATGTTAATTTTGACTCAATTAGAAAAAGAAAACAGAGGACTAAAGGCATTTAGATAATGTTAAATAAAAAGTAATCAATAGAACAAAAATACAAAACTTCCAAAATACCAAAAGAAATTTCAAAAGCAAAGAAAACACATCATATAAAGAAGCATGCAAGTATAAATATAATGCACATTAGAATTATAAGATTATATGACAGAGATGAAGATTTCAGTCATAAGAATAAATATGAATGTGCTTAACTCGCTTATTAAAATAAAAAGATTTTCAATTTGGCTAACAAAGCAAGACACAATTCTATGCTGTTTAGAGGAGAAATGCCTAAAATAAAGTGTTTCATAAAGACCAGCGGTTGGCAGACTATAGCCCATGGGCCAAATGTGGTTTAGTACCTGTTTTGTAAGGCCTATAAGCTAACAACAGTCCCTGTGTTTTTAAATGGTTATAAAAACTCAAAAGAAGAATAACATGTCATGACATATGAAAATTATATAAAATCCAAATTTCAGTGCCCACAAATAAAGGTTTATTGGAACACAGCCTACTTCATTCATTTATGTATTGTTTATGGCTGCTTTTGTGATACAAAAGCGGAGCTAAATAGTTGAAACAGAGACCACTTGGCCTGCAAAGAATCAGGAATATGATACCAATCTAGATTCTCTGAAAAGACACACACACACACACACACACACACACACACACACACACATACACATACACACACACGGATTCATATAGAAATTCTACCAAACCTTCAAAACTAGATAGTAACAACGTTTCATAAATTGTCCCAGAGCATTGAAAATTAAGGAAAACTTACTAATTCTTTTTATGAAGCAAATATAACATTGACATCTAAACCTGATAAAAATAGTACTTTAAAAAAAAGAAAAAAAATGACAAAGGAATGACACTTGCAGGTATTATTGCAAAAGTTTTAAATATTAGTAAACAAAATTCAACACTGCATTAAGAAAATAATATCCTTCTACACAAAAGAATATCCAAATGGATCAAGCATTTAATGTAAAGACTGAAACCATAAATAAATGTGTGAATTCCTCTCTAGTACACATGTTACTACTACTGATTTGTGCAAAACAAAACAAACAAACAAAAAAACACAAGGATAAACCAGAAACTTATGATACTGGTTATCTATAGGAATGGGTAAAAACAGAATGGAAAGGAGGAGGGCTGGAAATGGGGTATAAAGAATGGGAAATGATAGATCTCTGAGTAATACCTTTCTGTGTAGTTCTGAGTTTTAGAACCATGTTATTACTACACAGACTGAAAAATAAATATATCAAATAATATTAAGGTTGAAGGGAAAAAAACAAAAAAGGGAATACAAACAGAAACAAATAAATCTTACATTTCCAATGAATAACATAATCACACTGGAAACAGTGAAGCAAGCAGAAGTAACCCAAGCAACTTTTGAACACAGTTCTTTGATTATAAACCTTTAGGCTAAAGGCAAAATACAGTGTAAATAATTATTTAACCCTGGTTAGTAGTTTTTTTTCATTCCACAGAAATATGGATCAGCAATTCTGAATCTATTTTCTATATATTCAAAGATTAAACAAATAAGTAAATGTATATAATGCAGCATCAATGTCAGGGAAAGTAATTATAAATATAAAAAGGGAGTGTGGTGGATAACTAAAATAAGCCCTGTTGTGTTAGACTGTCACAGAAGTTTCATGATGGAATTCATGATTGAAGGTTTCGGTATGAAGCCACGTTTTTAAAAAATGCAGATAGACAAATAAAGATGTATAACACACACACACACACACACACACACACACACACACACACACACTTCTTAATTTTATATTCTTAATTTTATATATCAAGAAGGCCTGGAAGCAATGATACCCCATACTTGGCACTCAAATCTTGGTTTCTAAATACCATTTTCCACTAAAAATAATCAGAATTCCTCCAAAAGATGATCCTGGAACATCTTGTGCCATAAAGTAAAGAAGTGCTCAAGGAATGATGAAGAAGAACATATTGAAAGATTGGTATAGGCCAGTTTGACAAATCTGGGAAAATTTGAGCATCAAAATAAATAATAATAGTAAAGGATTATAGCCTTCTCTTTCCCTGTAAAGCAGTCACTACAATTCCTGAGAGCTAAAAGTCTGACTCCCTCTAGTAAATACAGACACTTTTTTAACAGTTCACAGCTTGAAAAGGCATGACTCCAAGGATTAATGCAATCGTGGTAGAATAAAAGGCAATGACTGAGGCATCCTTGCTCTACCAAGAGTGCAAGGAAGTGAAGTCCGACTTAGGCACAGGTATGTGTGTGCTTATACTTCA
>NW_011888791.1:2564158-2594737 GCF_000151845.1 Pteropus vampyrus
TCCTCTGTCACTCCCCACAATGCCTTACTTGGTGTTTCATAGAGATGCACAATCAATGTTTTTCAACAACCAACTGGGAAGAAAATTTAACTTCTTTATATGAAAGAAATGGAGAAGATATTTTAATAAAGTAGTAAAGGATGTGAAGGCGGAGGATCAGTTATTGACTACCATCCTCTGGATATCCCGAGTCCGCCCTACATCCTGAACCCAGAAAGCTATGAAAAACTGGCATCATTCTTATGATCCCACAAGTGGGTCATTACGGAGAATCGCAAGCCAATATCCCAAAGTACAAAAAACAAACAAACAAACAAACAACAACAACAATGACAAAGATAAGATCAAAGGAACTACAGAAAAAAATATTATGAATCTGGCTTACAGATTCATTCAGTGCTTCCCAGGAGATTCCTAAACCAAACACTATGGTCTCTAACGTGGCATCGACAATTGCCGTTGTCGATTCCTTTTTAAAGCCAAAAGAAGGAAATTTTATCAAAACACAATTCCTACAGAGGGGTCGACAGTTTCAAACTACCCTTTAAGATGTCTTGTGAGTGTGTGATTAAGTCACTGTGATATTTTTCATGTGTCCAGAACAAACAAGTCTACTTAACTCACTTTCCTTCAAGAACAAGAATCCAGAGGTATGCTCATTCATAGAGAATTCCAACTCCAAACTCCCTCAATAAAAGTCAGCTTTAATACTAAAATCTAATATGGAGAAAAGCAAGTAATTCAACCTCTCTAATAACCTATTCACACGTCCAAATACACATACACGATTCCTAAAAGGTAAACTCCCAAAAGGAGAAGTGCACACATAATAACCCTAGGTTCACTTATTTTTCTTTCAGGTCACCTAGTCTCCAGGATTGGAGTGTTCTCTTCAGCTCCACTCCTCCCAGAGAGGTAGCTCTCAGTTTTCAAATTCTTCTGCCAGTGAGTTGAAAATCCAGTTCAGGAGAGATGTATTAGGAACCCTGATTATAGGTGCATATCTAAACCGCATTCTGCTATTCTATACTCCATTTGTCTGATTCCTATATTTTTCAATTGATTCAAAACTTAGAGTAGAATGGAAGGGTATGATTATCAATTATCTCTTTAAACATCAAAAGTCAGCAGCTTCTATAGGCATATAATCCTTATAAATTTATTCCTAAATAATTTAACACAGTTTTTAGATTACAGGTATTTTTCCATCACAACTAGGAAAAAGTATTTTTCTTTTGAGAATAACACGACCTGCACTCTCAAACATAGACTCAAGAATGACTATATTCAGACATACTTATTGTGCGTACATCTGAGAAAGTATCCTGATAACTTAATCCTACACTCATAGTCTTTCCTTTTCTCTCTGACCCATAACAAAATCTGTGATCAACTATAGTATCTTTCGCTAGCTAATGTTTTCTGGTTTAACTAGTTCTTTCACCAATTTCTTCAATAAAGGTAAGAATATATTAAATGATAAGTTTTGAAGGCATTTCTGTAAAGAAATAAAGTAATAAGGTAAAACGTGAAGTTTTCTGGACAAATAACATGATACTGGAGCAGAGTTAAAAGAATCTAAGAACAGATTTTAGCCCACTTTTAAACTGTTTATTTTAAATATCGGTAAGGCTTTTGACAGGAAATATACATTTACCAATTCAGGATTAGCTTAAGCCACTGGCTCTTGGATAAAGGAATACAGTATTGTTGATTTAAAGGAACTTCATATTTAGTACCAGGCAGCTAGATGGCAAAAATAATATATAACATGAAAATTTGGAAATCTAATAGAAGGAACTTGCAATTTTGGCTATGATAGTATCAGACTACTCTCCCAATGTAAACAACTATGAGACTGCACAAAATATACGAAGCAAGTACTGAAGAGACAGCATAGGGCTGTGATCCTTGAGAAACACATGAAAGCCACATTAATCTTGGCTTTCTTCCACTTGGAGACACTCTCCAGATCACAGCATAGGAAAATGGAATAAAAAAGAGAACAGGGGTCTCACTAGGTAGAAGAAACAAAGGTCAGAGTTAGGGTTTCCTGAGGTTGCTGAAATTTGGAGGGAGCGGGTAGTGGAGAAGAGGGAGCTGTGTAGAGCAAAATCTCTAGAAATCTGCACATGGGTCTCTTAAGTATTTGTCTGAATATTAGCATGTACCAACACGAGGAGAGACTCTAAGAAGCCTAGCAAAATATAACTATTGAGAGGCTGTGAAAGGAAGAGAGTACCTATAGGCCATACGAATCTGGGGGACATTGGAGTTCCAACTAGACAATGTGAAGAGACTTCAGTGAACATTCAGGTTATACAGTTGAGACCCTCGAAGGATTATAACTTAGGTATAGGCCTACTCTATGTTGGCAAACAATGTGAAGATGTTCCTGTTTCTGCATGATCATGGCTTTCTAGCAAAGAAAAATGGCACCTGGGTTACACGGTGATTGTATAGATAGAGATTTCTGGGATGATATTGAAATTTGTCTCCCAGAGCTATGTGTTCATACTCCAAAAGGTAATAAAACTGGGAGCCATTTGTTTACATTTCAAAGGGTAATTTACCTTCTCCTTCTCCCCCACCATTCTCTCTTCCATAGAGGGGAAGAGGCACAGCTGTACAAGCAGCACCTTTATAAGCTCCAAGATTAATAAGTTTTGGTTTCTCTCATGTGCTAGACACTCCCCACCATGTATATGTAGATGATACCTGCCCTCATCATATAACCCCCAGGGAAAATGGGGCATGGGAAACCAATACAAGATATTCTGCAGGTATATCAGTCAGCCTCTGATCCAGAATTCTTATGTTTACTGTCAGGATAAAATAAATATGTATATAAAAACTGATTACTCTAGTTATAGGATAAACATTACTTTAGACTTACTCTAAAAAAATCTAAAAATAAGCTTCAACGGGATCAATCTGATTCTCCAGTAGGTTAGCTACCTTACAGAGCAAAACTCAAGAGCCTCTAAATGCAGATTCTCAACAACATAACGTCCGCAATACCCAAAATGCAATAAGAAATTGCCAGACAAGTGAAGCAAGAAAATGTAATATCAAAGGGAAAAAAAGTCAATAGAAACAGTCCCAGAGATGACATAGATGGTAGTGAAAATCAGGTAGCTATTTTTAATCAAGAAGAGGGCTATGTTATCTTGGCATCATGATTCAGGAACTAACTGAAGCAAAGTCTCAAGTTTTTGTCCAAGACTCAACTTTGAATCTACTTAAATGTTCAAAAAGTATCCCCACTGAAACCTTCAATCACAGAAGAGCGCCTTTGGTCTGGAAGATCTTGTGACAGCTATTACTAATAATCCAACTCTACTATAAAATAATCTTAATTTGGCTTTCTTATCTTATTTACTTTTCAGCAGTTTATAAACCAGGGAACAGCCATGATGAATTAGCTGCAAACTGAATCCTCAGACAACTAAATAAGATAACATGTTGAATAGGACTGTTAAGAATAATCAATGAATACTGAAAAACATAGCTTTAAACTTTGGCTTTATTTATTCATTAATTAGAACAGTAATAATTACATGCTCACTATGTGGCACATATGACAGATATTATGATAAGTTAAATATGGCCTAACTGGACATATATAAAATGGATATTATAGTACTCTAAGAGATACTGTAGAGGTTTTAGAAAAAGAAAATCATTCTACTTATGTGGGGTTTGGATTGAATCATAAAGGATGAACAAAAATTCCTCCAATAGATCAAACCTAAAAGTTCTGTAGGTAGAAGTACACATTTGGGGTTTGGGCATGATTGATTTTAAGCTTGTTTTCTTCCTGAAATTAACCAATCAATTTGTTCAGTACCCATTTACCTTTGTTTTAAATGTTCAAATGTTTATGTATCGGAAATTTTCATTGTAAGCTACTTCAAACCCCTTTTAGAAGAATTTTCTGCAATACAAGTATAAGGAATAGCAACGGAGGAAGCTATTTATATGCCTTAATTTCTGTTTGCATTTTAGGTTTAATCTACTTATACCTTAAATCTATTTCTGAATATATTTTGGATTTCTTGGCATTTGTAGGACAACAAAAACTACAAAAAGAAATCATAAACCACATATTGATCTCAATTCATCATACCTATTTGTTTCTGAACCTAGAAACAACCACACTCAGTATATCATGTAGTCAAGAGTAATTTTAAGACTCAAAATTTCCCTAATACATACCAAAAATTCTCCTGCAATTTCTAGAACCTTCACATTAGCAAAACCAAAAGGGCCTTTGATACGCTAATGATTTTAAAAATGTTAATTCATTGCCATGAATAGCTATCAGCCTCTCAGTTATGTATGTGTGAACCCACTCTGAGACTAAGTGTGCAAACACCCTGCTCACAGAACCTTAGTTTAATTTTAGTTCAGGAATCCTTCCTTTTATAAAAACTCACATACATATACAAATAAATTACCTTTACACTAATAAAAACTAAACTTTATGATTATAGTAAGAGTATCTAGAAAACAACTGGGAAGTTCCTTCATAATGTTATAAATAAAATCCATGGTAGCATTGTACCTAGAGGAGAAAGATGCTTTAAAGGACTGTTGATGCTGATAGAAAAAGGACGATAAAATAAGACATATAATAATAGTAAAAAGTAATGGCTATCCAATAGATTTTTTTCTCTGCCCTTCTCTCTTTCAAAGGTAATGCAAAAGAAATAAAAGAAACATGATAGAGGGTACCCAGTTTCTCCACTGCCTTGTACCTTTGCCCTCCTTTTTTTCTTTTTTACTATCGACTACCCCTGCCCTAAAACTTTGACTCTTCAGTAAACCACAGGGCTTGCAAAAACAGTCCTCAGAAAATACCATTCTGATGGTTACTGAGTCCCGAAGCAAGAGGAAAGGAAGAGGAACAACCCCAACTGCGAATGGAGGTTAAAGTTGAAAATTGCCTATGCTAAGACTACAAGGTCACATATATTCAACTTTCCAATATCCTTTAAAAGCTCTGACCCTGCTTCATTTGGAGACTTACCACCTGGTTTTCGGGGGCTCCCTGACAACACATTTGAATGAAGCCTTTAACCTCAGTTGTGTAACTTAAGTAATTTTCTCTTGGCAGTAAATTCTATATGCAACTTAGTAAATTAGAAGATATGAAGCAAATATACTCTGTTCACTTTAAAGTGCTAGCTTAAGGCAAAAACAATTTATAAAATTTATAACTGCACAAAATACTATAAAGAATATAAGACATATAAAGAAGTTGGTTTCTAATGCTTACTTATTTACAGAGCTTTAATAGGATAATGTTATGATTTCAAAGTTCTGCTGTGTGAACAGCATTAAAGCTAATTCCCTGAAATCAGAAAAAAATCTCCAATGTCTTCAATAATACTGCCTCTTGGCAAGAGTACATGGTATCATGGTGGTCATATTCTATCTGTGTAGTCAGTAATCTGTCTAGCATGAGATCAACAAATACTTTAACAGAAATAAAAAATCATTTTGACTACAACACAAATATAAAACAATAGTCAGAGAAAATTAAGTAACAAAACTGTATAATCCTTAGCTTAGTGTAGAAAATTCTAACATGTCTTGATATTAGAATGCAAAGTATTACAAACAGCACAGTCATTTAACAAACTAAACATCCTAAAAACAAGAAAAGGAAGTCGAATATTTTAAGCATTTTAATATTTTATAACATTTTAGAATAATTTCTACTTTTGCTCTCTAAAAAGAAAAGTTGCCTACAATAAAGTAATATTGAAATAAGGTATACAAAAAAATTATATGAAAATTGTTCATTTTTATTTTATATTAGTAAAAGTTTTATGTTTTCAGTAAAATACATTTAGATCCAATAATTACATCAACTCTGAACATGATAAAACAAATTTATCTTACCTCAAAGTCTATATGTCTAAAATGGTAAAACAAACCTATCGTTAGTTGTGGGCATATCTTTTTGCTTAATCCTTCTAAAAGAATTGAAAAGCTGCAGCTGGGCTTGACCATCAGGCACTAAGGAACTATCTATGCCTTAGCACAGATAGTTTTGCTTATGGCAAAGGAGTAAAACAGCAATGGTTAAAAAAAAAAGCCCCTATTTTTAGAACTTGTTTTGGTTGGCCCTCTTTAGATGATGTCTATCACATTTTAAAAATGCAATTAAATGTTTGTCTGAAGGTGAATCACATGTCAGCCATTAGGCAAATACTTCAAGAGTAGCTAAATGGGTACTAATAATGAAAATTCCCCCACAAGTATGTAGTCACTTCTTAAATTTAAAACTTTTCTTAGTAGGTGGTCAGAAAAGATCTGTCAATAGTTAATTTCCTTTGTTTTATTCAGTTAGTAAGAAGGTTCGCACATGATTGGTTATCTGTTAACTTGAGCCACAAAGGAAAAAAAAGCAAAGGCATTTTATCAGTTTGCTGGATCCTGGAACTAAGGAAAACTAATTTCCTTCAAGCCAAAAGGACACAGCCACACTTCCAATCCTGAGAAGTATGAGAGTAAAGTCCTATTTCTCAGCTATAGGAACACTTTACGTAACAACCTGAGTTCATAACAAATATCAATATATTCTGAAGGTCGGTAAAATAATTTCTTCCTTAAAATATCAACTAGTACTAAAAGAGACAACTTTAGAGCAGTCTGAGTTTCTCTGATTTTCCTAAACAGAAATAGGTTCTTCTCTGAATATATAATTTATACAGGTTAAAGCATAGCTTGAGAAAGATGTAAGGAGAACAAGCTCCTGATAAACATAAAGTTATGTGCCATTTTCAATAAAATTCTGAAAATAGACTGGAGGATAAGCTTGCCCTGTAATGAAGAAGTCAAACCCCAACGCTTGCAGTCCAGTGACTGTTAGTCATACCATAATTACTAAAAGAGGTCATTAGAGAACTTTTAACAGCATTCTTTCTTCAAAAAAGAAAAAGGAAACCTAGTTTAAAATTTTCAATGACGTCACAAAGAGAAAGCAGAGTCCAAAAGGCATTGTCTTACTAAGGGAAGGAAGGAGTATAAGAGGTCCACACTGACTGGGAGGAGTATTTTATCCCTGACATGATTTAGAGTTTCCGGCGCATGAAGATAATAAAACGGAAATTATTTTTAGGCAGTTTTATTATTGTTTTTAACTCCCCAACAGATACTGCAGATCCTTATTGCCTTTTTACTAGGGCACAACATGCTTACCACCCTTCCTTGATATACCACAATAACAGGAAGATTTAGTTTCTGTAGATTTTTGTTTTTTGTTTCTAAATGTTCTGGGCAAGATCCTTACTGACTAATCAACAAATTGACGTGGAAGCCAGAAACAACTGCCAAGAGAATTTTGATTGTTCAAGCCTTTAAACTTCACACGTCTAGGCATTTAACATAGTCCAAATGACTTAGTGATGACATAGAAGATCTAACAAAACAATTTCTTAGCCCATATAGAAAAATCTTTCTGTTTGAGGGATTAAATTATTCTTAAATTTTTTTTGATACAATAGTAATATTTTTACCAGGAGCACATACATGCTAGATGCTGGAGAGACTCTAAGTGAGCAAAGCAGACATACCTCTTGGCCTTGGTGAAGATTACAGTCTAGCAGACAGAACAATTTAAAACGAAAGTACAATAAACTATGAACACTACACTCGCAGTGGAAATACAGGAATCTCTAAAAGCATGAAGCAAGACCCCAGAGTATTTTTTCAAACTCTTTAAACCCAATCTATAGTGAGAAATATATTTACATTGTAACCCGGTTCCCATATATCTAAGTAAAATAATACATACAAATGCATGCATATATATACTCACATATAATTAAAACTGGAAAATTTTCATGAAACAATACCCTTACAACATGTGACAAACTCTGGTATTTTCTATTCTGTTTTTATTTTTCTGGTCTTGCACTAAATTGATTTTAGGATCCCTTAATAAGTTTTGACTTGAAGTCTGAAAAACACAGGCCAGTGGTATTTTTAAGTCAGCTGCAACATTTGCTAAAGATATAAATTCTTGGGCCCCACCTAAAACTACTAAATTAGAATCTATGAAAGATAGGTCTCAGAAGGCTGCATTTTAGCAGGATCTCCAGATAATTCTTAGGCATATGAAAGATTGAGAAATCTCGGTGTCATTTAATCTGAGATCTAACGGAAGCTCAGGAGTTATTCAGACAAAGAGACAATAAAAAATGTTATTGCCAGAAGCCACAGTAGATACAAAGACTGAGTGGGCACGGGGGAACATGATAAGTTTAAGGAAGCTCAGTGGAACAGGAATCTGGGGCATTATGGGAAGGCAATAAGGATTGAGAGGTAGGCCTGGCTCATTCTGCAAGCTCTGTTTCTAGTCTGTTCCACACCACCTCAAGAATAATACATGAATATTCAGTCTTAAAAAGGAAGGAAATTTTTAGACATGGTACAAAAACATGAACTTTGAGGGCATTTTGCTAAGGGAAATGAGCCTGTCATAAAAAGACAAACACTGTACGATTAAACCTAGAGTAGTCAAAACCATAGAGACAGAAAGTAGAATGATAGTTGCCATGGGGTTGGGAGACAGCTGTTGTTTAATGGGTACAGAGTTTTAGTTTTGCAAGATGAAAAGAGTTCTGGAGATTGGCTGCACAACAATGTGAATTTATTTAGCACTACTGCACTGTATACTTAAAAATGATTAAGATGGTACATTTATGTATATTTGACCACAATTAAAAAAAAAAGAGTATATGAGACCAAGAGTCCTGAGCTGATATTTGACTTTGACTATATCTGACTCCTTTCCCAACGACACTCCTTTCCCCTTAGTTCTAGAAGCAATAGCAACCATTCCTTTTCAGGCCATCAGGCATTAGAATTATAAACCTTCTTCCTTCTGTTTTTCTTTCTCCCCTAAAAAAGCTTATTAAAACTTTCTATGTTTGGAGAATGGAAGAAGAGAGAGACTGGAGAGAATAATCAATTATAACTTAACCTTTTGACTTTGCAAATATCTCAGTGGAAAAGGGATGAAACTGATGAAACACTCCAGTTTTTGGCAATAAATCATAAACTACCTTCCAAGGGTAGCAAATATTTATCCCTGATAAACATTTTTGTTTAGAAAGCTTTTCCTTGTGAAGGGAAATTTTACATAAAATAGAAATCTCTAAGTTAAAAAATATTCTCACATTAGAGTGCCATAACTCAATGGTTCCCAAACCTAGCATCGATTGCATATCAGAATCATCTGAGAAGTCTTAAAAACATCCAGATCCCTGGCCCTACTCCAAATCTACTGGAGCAGACTACCCAGCAGTGAACCAGTGACTACGTATTTTCAAAGCTTCCAAGGATATCTTCACATGCAGCCTCTTTGGAGAAATCACTCAAATGAAGGACAGTTATGAGAATGTCTGCATGAGCGCATGCTCTAACCTCTCTCCACCCTCTCAAAATGTCTTTGAAATGACTGAACACAAAAGTATGAAATATCCATAGTAGTACTAAAAAACCAGGAGGAGTTCCATCAGCAGACCAGAACACTAAGGAATTTCTGGAAGATATAAAGCAGATGGAATTAGTAAAAAATTGCTAAAGAGCCTAAAATGAACAGGATTGTTACATTGCGAGTTAGTAAGTATTGCCGGCAGAACCTCAGAATATTCCCTAGATCAGACAGCAAGTGTTGGCAGCATATATGAGTCAGCTGTCCAGTAATTATTGAAGGGTTTGCTAACAAACTGCCGGTCTCTCACTCTCAGAGAGGCTAACTCCTGAACTGTCCCTAGACTGAAAATGATGAGAGAAGAAGGGCAGCGCTCTGGGTAAGTTCTGGTGACTAAGATGAAAAAAGAACCCCATTCCCAGAAGGCCAGTTTCTACGCATATCCCAAAGGGAAGTCCAGCTGGGTAGACATGGTCCCTCTTCCCTTGGCTATATCCTCTTGCAGACCGAGATCCTGTACTCACAAATTGCATTCACGGTGATTTTTAAAAACTTATGTTGAGGAAACAACTCCATCTAGACTCTCATTTATAAATATGAACTACCATCCAAAAATCACAGAAATAAAGAAACAAAGAAAGAAAGAAAGAGCATTTTGTTTGTTTGTTTCTTGTGTTTAGAGAACAAACACAGGTATTAACTCTAAGGGAAAAAAGTAAATTCTAGAAATCAAAGAAAATTTTATTTCATTCATAAAATAAGATTAACCATTAGAAAAAAATACAATCAGACTACTTGGAAATTAACATCATGAGAGCCAAGAAAAACAAATCAACCAGAAAAGCAGTACCCCCAGAAGAAGAGGTAGATAACGGAATAAACATGTCTAAAGAACAAATTAGATTTAACTGATCTTGATTAATCACAGAACATTTTTAAGGTGATCATCACAAAAAGTACTTTGGCAGGACTCCCACCACCCCCACCACAGCATTCTGTGGGTTGGAGGAAGGCCCAGGGTTAGTATGGGGTGGGAATGAGGGAGAGGAAGTGGAGAAGGGAAGAGCAAGGATCTCACTACAGAACTTCAAAGGGTAGACCTAGTGAGTCCACCTTGAGCTCTCTCCATCAACCAGGTTATGCTCCCTGCCTGTAATGTCACAGTATCCGCCACTTTACTAAGGCCTACCCTGCACTTAGAGTTCAGCTCAGGTGCCCTCTTCCTCTGAGAAGACTTCCTTCACTTCTAGGCTGATTTACATTTTCTAATATCCCTGCATATCACCACAACTAAGTTTAACTCACTGTATTATAATTACTCATTTGTGTCTTCCTCATGCTCTGAGTGATATTTTAACCGGAAGCACTGGTTCCGTTCGAATACATAGCTATGAATATTTGTCATTCGTTCTCTAACTATATCTTGCATGCTTACTGGTAGAACTTAAATGTACTGTTCTGATATCTGCAGAAAAACATATAAAAGGGTTTTGTCTACCAAGTTCACCATTAAATATAGGTACCTATTCAAGCCATGTTGTTGTTCTCTGAATTCAATAGGGTGCCATCACATTTTGGAACTTTCTGAATTTCCACCAGGTACCTAATAATTTATGCAAATGGGCCTCTAAGAATCCAATAACTTGGTTAAAACCTAAAAGCCCCTATTTTTAGAACTTGTTTTGGTTGGCCCTCTTTAGATGATGTCTATCACATTTTAAAAATGCAATTAAATGTTTGTCTGAAGGTGAATCACATGTCAGCCATTAGGCAAACACTTCAAGAGTAGCTAAATGGGTACTAATAATGAAATTTCCTCCACAAGTATGTAGTTATTTCTTAAATTTAAAACTTTTCTTAGTAGGTGGTCAGAAAAGATCTGTCAATAGTTAATTTTCTTTGTTTTATTCAGTTAGTAAGAAGGTTCACACATTATTGGTTATCTGTTAACTTTGGTCCGGGTCTTGTCAGAAACAGGATAGAACCAGTTTGAGCTAATCCTGCAATTACACCAGCGGTTCAGAAGTTCAGGTATCCTGGGAACCTAGGAACAACATAACCCTGCACCCGAATTTATATCTCTTTAAATTACTCCCCATAAACAAAACAAGAAAGAAATTAGTGAATTCAACCACAGGTTGGGGTTTGCAGCACCTTAAAACACTAATATTGTGAGACACAAGAAACAACATATTTTGAGAATGAAAAACTATCCCCTCAGAACAGCTGTTAGTGGTCTTTAGAAAGCAGATATTCCCTAAGAAAACTTGAGTGTCTCCTCCATAGCCATTGAAAATAAATCCTACCTCCCCAACAAGATTGAAAGGCAGCTGGAAGAGCATTCAACATAAACTGAAAAAAAGATAAAAAGTCTTTCAGAAAACTTGAATATTTTTTCCACAGAGAGGAAAAAAGAGAAAGATTAAGGGTATTTTCTTTGAAATAATGCCTATTTGCAAAGTTCACCATCTGGATTTAATCTCTAACTTTAGAAATATAGTACAAGTATATAGGGTTAACACTTAAGTCTGATGAAGAAGGGAAAAGATGTAAACAGAAAATGCACAAAAATTAAAATAGTTTTTAATAATCAGAAGCAAAGGCCTAGAGGTTAGGAAGAGATGTGCTCTAAAGTCTTTTACACTTAATACCTACTCTCTTATAAAAGCACGTTCAAAGAACATCCTTGAAGTGAAACTAAAGAACTGAGGGGTAGTTATAAATCTAGTTCAAACTAAGTGGCTCAGAGGAAGCGGAGAAGGAAAGAATTATGGAAGGAGTAGAGGTCCTTTTGCACTGAAAGTCTGTCTCAGCTCCAGTTCTGAAATCTCCCTCACTGACCCTGAATGAAACTGTATCACAATATAAAGGATGATATGCTTCAAATCTTTGAAAAACAAAATGTATACATTTACATGTCCCTTAGAGCATTAGTTCTAAGTAGGGATACCAAGTTAGAAGTTGTGGCCTAATTAGCAAGTGGCCCCGACAAATATAGCCTGCTATATCAAAATTGCTTAGTAGCTATATTATAGATGATAATTTATGAAAGATATTCTAATTCAACTGACTAGTGCAATAAGTGTCAAATAAAGGACAGCAAAATATATGCTGAAATTTCCACGTTTTACAAGAGAGCAGCTCTAAAGTATAACTGAATAAAAAGCACATGCTATACTAACTTCATCCTTTTATCATTAGAGGACATGATATACACCAGAGCTTTGTTTTTCCACAGAGAACTTGTCATGGACGGCCCTCTTGTTTTCCAGTTTAAAATCTCACATGCCAATAAATTCTCCAAGGTACAAACAATCTTAATTTAAAGCACTAGAACCCATACAATCAAATTATTAATAAATGACAAGTTGGGAGTTTCCACTTACTTAGATATATTGTTGAAGCTGAGAAACAGACGCTGGAGGCAGGGCAAATTATCCACATCTCTCTAGAAGGAAATAGAAAGCAAAAATTCATCAGTTGAAAGAAAAGAAATAGAATAAATGTCTTCTTGCTCAGCTGTTTAAATATATAGTCATTTCTATTTACTGCAACCTTGCTAGACCATTGATTTCTACTGGACATTGAGCTCCATTCTTCTCCACTGCAGATTAAATGGGAGGGTTCAGTACATCCGCAGAACAAGCTGCACCACTCACAAGGTAAAAAACACTGAAGAGAACAGGGAGAGATGCTGCTGCTAGCCTCTTTAAGCATGCTTTTGGGAAAGAAGCCAAAATGCTACTTCAGCATTTCAACTGTAGCACAAATATAGTATGATCAAATTTTGTTAAAAAATCATTTTTAAAAGGAAGCTGTTCAAATGCTTTATATTTTAAATTCATGCGATTAGCTTTCCAAACAGTACTGAGAATTTCAAAGCTATTTACTTCACTATTCTCAAACCCTTGGAAATATACCACTTAGTTAAAAATGAACCAATATAAGGACAATAGCCCCCATAAAACTAAAAGCAGATCATAGTGTCACTGAAGGGCACTATAAGGGCCATCTCCAGTCCAAACAATAATCAGGGGTTCTTGTAATTGGAAATCTACCTTGTTCTGTATGGGTACAGCACCTTGAAGCAAACTCTCTGCAGTTTAAATATAGTTACATTCAGCAAATATTAAATGTTTGGCCCAAATGATTTTTTAAAAACACAAATTAATACAAGGCTACCTAACTTCATTAAGTGAAAAGACACAAACCTTCTGAAAATATGACATATACTAGAGTAACAGAATCTTGAGGAAGCTTAGCAATTACCTAGTCTACAACCTAATTAATCATGTGAGAAAAGGTAAACAGTTGAGGTTGTGGCAAGGATAGGGTGGGAGTGGGGTACGAAGGTGACCCAGTATTACATACTGTCCTAGAGGCTGAGATAGGACAAGATTCCATTATTCCATTTAATAGAGACTTCCAGTGCTCTGCTCTTTAAAATATTATACACTGGCACTTCTCATATAAAATGTTTGTCATTTTTAAGGGCAACATAATTTATAATAATTCCTAGTTATATGAGTTTGAATAATGTTAAAATAAATATATACATTTTACATATTATTGTGACCAGTATTTAAACCCAAATCAAAAATTGTTTTACTGTTTCCATTAGGTCATCATCTTTCTTCCTCCCTCCCTCCTACAATTATTTTTATTGTTCTAAATTTTTTCTTTAAGAAAATTATAACTTTCTTTTAGTTTTCTTCCTCCCTTTTAAAATACCATTTCCAGGACCCCAGTAAGAATTTAGGCAACTGCATTAACATTAGATAAGCCCAGATTTTACAAAAAGTTTCATTTATTTATTTTTAAAAGCTTGTTATACAAAGAAAACACTGAAGTGATAGAATTGTGACAGAGCCACCTCTCATCGGTTTTTGAGAGAGCACAGAAGTGAACATGGCTTAAGACACTCTCCCAAAAATATTCCTTTTAAAATGATATCCCTTGCATATCATTCTCCAACATTCTTTCAACCCCTTAGACTCTAAAAAGTGTAAAACAAATACAATTGCAGTGGCCAAATTACTGGCTATGTATACCATTCCTTTGGCTTTACCATTCTCAGGTCTTCTCCTGAAAAGCCTGTTACATAGCTGTGAGTTAGTGATTTTTATAGTTTTTCAACCGTGATCAAGGAATAAGTCTGCATAAAACAGGAAGGCAGCCATCATCCCCTCAGCAGATGATAGGCTCTACATGTTGGCAAACTTCTTGAATCATCTCTACTAGCTACCACTCTCTGATATTCCCAGAAATGAGAGGGGAGTGGGGCGAAGGAAGAGTGATGGACTAGTGGTAGGGCTCATTTTATTCCAGGACCCTGTTTTCCAAAGGAAATGGTAACTTGCTTCCTATCTGGTCTCTAGAAGTATGGAGTCACAGCCAAATGGAAAGCACTCTCTGTAATCCTGGGGAATCTCGTCTCTCAAATTCTTCCTGTAATTTACCTGAGATATTTCTGGGTACAAGAAAGCATGCTGACATCTAACTGGGAGAAACTGAGAAGCAGTAACCTGGATTTCTTTTTAATCATAGCACCTTAAAAAAAATTCATTTGTCTCTTTGAGTTTTAGCTTACCTCCTTCAGAGACAACAGATACCTTTCAAGACATAAATTTTTTGCTATTAAAATATAAATTCAAATTACATCAGGTGATAATTTGTGAGAAAGGTTTTTAAAGTTTATTTGATTAAATAGTAATGTTTTGTATTTATCTTCACTTATGAAAAAATTTTTTTACCAGATGTCTTTATCAAATTTTCAAAATAACTGTCACTATCTGATAGACCTATGAAAAATACTAATAACAAATTGAAAAACTAAAAATCAGAATTCAACTACATATATCCTTCAATATACAGTCTTTCCAGAAATTTGAAAGGCAAAATAATTACCCTTAATCATTTTTACTGTTCCAATTGTCATTTTTTAAGAAAATTACAACTTTTCTTTAGTTTTTCTAGCCATTCTGAGGTGTAATTTGTAGCGAATTTCTAGCACTGCGATAAACAAAAAGAAAACAGCATATTTCTCATATCAATTATCTATACATGAGTTATTTACAGAAAAAAAAAAAAGAGAGACTTACAGAAAGCTACTAGAAGATGGCTTCTCTAACATGAAAGAGTAAACCAAAGATGGAGATACATAAGATCAAGGAATTTGATTCATCATCGGAGGGAGGCAAAGAAAAATCCCAAAATGACATCTTTTTAAGCAGGCCTAAGAACAGTCAGTCTACATTAAAGAGGACAAAGGCTCTAGACAGGGTATCTTCAAGGGGGAGAAAATGAAACAGATAGATTACCTAACATCTTTGTCCATACACAGAGGAATTTTAAAGTTCTGTTGAGGAGTTTAGACATTAATTAAGGGTAGTTAAATAGAACCCTCAATTAATGGGGGAAATGAGACAGTTACTAATGCCAGGAAAAACAAAAGTTTAATACTTTGAAAAGCTCATCTTGCTGTGCCAGATAATCCTAGTCTATTATATTATAAATTCATCAACTTGAATCAAGCCTCTACACTGAAAGACCCACCTTTTTACCAGACCCTCACCCCTAAGAAATCTCAAAAATAAATATCCTGCCTTTGCCCTTGAAGACAACAAAGACTGTCAAGGTAATGTGTGCTCTTTCTGCCAATAAGTAATAATGTCAGCTTTTCTTTATCAACAAGCTATTCTGGTGGTATTTTGGGGGAGGCTGATATAATAATGGTCATTTCTAAAAACTTAACAGATGGATTGAATATCAGTATGACAATCTGCATACCCGCACAACATAATTATTTCAAAATGATGGGGGAAGGAGAAATGGGGGCTTCAGGATATATAAAAAAGCTAAATTCTCATAACTCTGAGAAAATTCAGCACATTTATTTCATTGTCAAGCATTAAACTCTCCTAACTATTCTTTTCTGGAGATAACATCACTGCCATAAAAACTATTGCAAAGAAGCAATAATGTTAACATACCCAGATGAGAAGATGATGAAATAAAATATTTAATTTATAGAGGAATACTTATAGCTCATCTGTTATTAATCTGCTCATAGTCTCAAACTTATCATATTTAACAAAACATGATTCTGAGAATCACAAACATCTTTTGAAGTAAGAATCAAAACCATTGTATATATTTTAAAAATATAATCCTTTAAAAATAGATTTAAATAAAATTACTTATTACAAGATTATTGAGAGGATTATAATTCTTTATTTTTTAGAATAATAACTTGCTATTTGAGAAATATGCTTGTCCTACTCTGCTGTTTTCTATATTTCTAAATTTCACAAAAGAACTAAATGATTCAGTAATCTAACTATGTGTATAACATCTATTACTGAAGCTAATTTTAGAGATGCCTCCTGCAGATGAATAAGGAAGAAGAAAGGCAGAGATAGAAGCTTTGGCATGTATCAAGTAGGATGAAGATGACTACAATAAAATCTCAGTTATTATGTTTTTTGTTACCTATTCTGTCGTACAAAAAGTCCGAGTAAAAATATATAGGGGTAATTATTTTAATTTTAAGAACTGGAAACATTAACAAAGTACTATAATTTTGAAAAAAAAAACAAAGGAAAAAAAATCTTTTTATTAAAAGGCTTATTTCATTAATTCCAAAATGACTACTTGCTACAGCTATCGCTTTGTGATACAGACACATATTACATGGGGAATAATATGTGTAAGCCATCATATCAATAACTCTAATCATATATTTAAATGCCAATGGAAAAAAGTCCATTATCTGGCTCTGTTACCCAAAGGAATTAATATGCATATCTGCTTTTTATATCTGTTTAGTACCCATTACATGGGAACAAATATCAGTTAATCTAGCTGCAAGTTACTCTTTCAGTCTGATTTTCTTCTACTTTCTGTAGTAATCCCCACCAAACAAAAAAATAAAAGAGAACTTGTCAATGACACTGATACTCTGACTACAGAGATTTCCAGTCTTTATGATCTAGGAGACCTAGATTTAATAGCTATGAGAAAAAGAGAAAAAGCCTCAACTTCATAATCATAAGCCTTTTCTCACTTGAATTTGTAGTCAAATTATATCCTATGCATGTGATAAAAAGACTCCTCATAAAAAGTGGTCCCTTAGCACTCATGCCCTTATCATTCCTGGCAAAGGTCTCTGAAAGACACAAACTCAACGAAGGCTTTACAACATTTTGACTATCCCAAACTACTAACTTAAGAAAAAAATTAGCATGAGTAAGAGTCAGCAGACATTTCAGGAAGCAAATGTAGAACTGCCAAAATATTAAGAAAATATAATAACTTGCTAAAGACCATGGAATATCTACGTTTGAAATTATTAGACAAATAAAAAATCAAAACATAAAAAATACAGTTCTATATATAAAAAGATCTGGCATTTATGAAAAAAATACATTCTGAACTTCTACAAACAAAGAATAATGGTCATTACTAAAAACTTAACGAATGGACTGAAAATAAGATTAGAAAAATTAAGGAGAGAGTTAGTGAACTAGAAGATAGTACTAAAGAAGTAAAATATAGCAGAGAGAAATAATGATAGAAATTTTAAGAAACAAAGGATAGAGCAAGAAGGCGCACACTACGTCTTGTGGGTGTTTAAAAACTAAAGAGGTCTATGATCATGCCACCCTGAACGTGCCCAATGTCATCTGACCTCAGAAGCTAAGCAGGGTCAGGCCTGGTTAGTACTTGGATGGGAGACAACCTAGGAATACCAGGAGCTGTAAGCATTAAAAAAAAAAAAAAAAAGGTAAAAAAGGGAGGTTTGGAGAAACATGGCGAAGTGAGAGATGCCTCCAGAACTCTCCTCTTGAAACAACAAAAAGCTGAACATGTAAAACTCAACGAAAACACCCAAACTGCACACCAGCACGTCTGAATGTGGGATCTGCGTGTAAGAACAATAGGTCAGAAGCCTGGGTGTCAGACAGCAGACTGGGAGAAATAAAGAAGCTGCCTCTTGCAGCCGCTGGAGTTCCCTGTAGGAGGAGGGGTAAGGGAGAAGGTGCGATGAGTTCCTTGAAAAGCCCTGCTTGGGAGAGTTGTGAGTTCCACGCATCCAGCGGCAGGGCCCAGTGATCAAGGCAGAAAGCAGAGAAGAGGGATGGCAGAAAAATAATAGCTGATTTTTACTGGTCACGGTAACAAAACCGAAGCTGAGCCGCAGCCCCCAAACCCCAACCCAGAGGACCCCTCCCCCATACTTTCTGAGACCGAACACCGCGGAGCCCCAGGGGAATCTGAACAAATACTAACGAAACTGTTGCTAACATTGACAGGGACTGAAACTAAGGGTAGTGAGCGTAATTAAATACCTATAAGAAAAGAAAAAGGCATTATATAAAGCAGGGATCCAAGAGGCTTAGATGCCAACTACTGGAAACCAAAAGAAAAGCACCTTCTTTGAAGCAGGCTAAAGAGAGACCTTTATATCATAAATCTTCTTTCTAGAAAAATAGCTGAATTCATTTTCATTAATGCCCAAGTGGAGAAATAGTCCATTAAACACCATGAATAACCAAAGTGACAAGGCATTTCAGAAAGAAAGAGAAAAATCTCCAGAAAATAAGCTTACAGACATAGAAATGTGCAACTTAAATGATAGAGAATTCAGGATAGTACTTCTGAAAAAACTCAGTGAGTTCTGAAATTAGTCATATCGCAATTTCAGGAATTGAAAAAACAACTAGATGAGCAGAGCACGGAGATTGAAACCTAAAAAAAGAACAGAATGGATCTTCTAGAGATAAAAATCACACTGCAAGAGTTGAAAAATGAAATAGCAAGCTTGGGAAATAGAGTCGACTAAGTGGAGAAAAGAATCAGTGATATTGAAGACAGAAATCTAGAAATAAATCAGAAAAAAAAAGAAGAGAGAAATCAAAGAATAAAAAATACTGAAAGAGAAATTCAAGAACTAGTTGATACCATCAGGAGAGGAAACATAAGAATAATGGGCATTATCGAAGGCAAGGAAAAGGCGCAGGGACTAGAAAGCATTTTCAGGCAAATAGTTGATGAGAATTTCTCAAATCTAAGGAATGAGCTGGAGCTTGGAATTCAAGAAGCCAACAGAACACCCAATTATCTCAACCCAAAAAGGCCTTCACTAAGACACATTGGATTAAAATTATCAAAAATCAATGACAAAGACAGAATTCTCAGGGCAGCCAGGGAAATGAAAATGATAAATTATAAAGGAAAACCCATTATATTATCCTCAGACTTCTCAGCACAAACCTTATAAGCCAGAAAGGGATAGAATCAAATATTTAAAGTATTAAGTGAAAGGAACTACCAGCCTAGAATAATGTATCCAGCTAAGCTCTCCTTTAGATATGAAAGAGAAATTAAGACCTTTCCAGACATACAAAAATTGAGGGAATTCTCCACTACGAGGCCTGCACTGCAGGAAATATTGAAAGGGGTCAGCTCGCCTAAAACAAAATGACAAAAACAAACAAACATAATTAGGAGTAAAGTGACTATAAGATAAATAGAAGCAGAGGAGTGCAACCCTTACTAGGAACAGGGCATTATAGGCTTAAATAATAAGAAGAGAATTGCTATAGCAAGATAGTAATGAACGTTCAGCTTACATAGGGACAAATTGAGATAACAATGACTGAAAAGGGGAGGATTCAAAGATCCAAATTCGCAAAGGGTAATGGAGATAGGCACATGCAGAAGAAAATGGACGACTGTATGTATGTGTGTGTGTGTGTGTGTGTGTGTGTGTGTGTGTGTGTGTGCATGTGTGTGTATCTTTTACGTATTCTTCTCTAGAATCAACTACATACTGGGATATAGCCTCAATAGATATAAGAGGGTTGAAATCATCCCAACCCTATTCTCTGATTATAATGCTTTGAAACTAGAGAACAACTGCAAAAAGAAATCATAATTAGTCATATCACAATTTCAGGAATTGCAAAAAGAAAGCAGGAAGAACCACAAATACATGGAGATTAAACAACATGCTACTGAAGAATAACTGGGTCAGAGAAGAAATAAAAAGAGACATCAAGAGATACATAGAAACGAATGATAATGATAGTACGACATATCAAAACTTTTGGGACAAGGCAAAAGCAGTAATAAGAGGAAAGTTTATATCATTACAGGCCTATCTCCAAAAACAAGAACAAGCCCGAATAAACAACCTAGTTTCTTAAAAAACTAGAAAAAAAGAACAAACGAAGCCTAAAATCAGCAGAAGGAAAGAAATAATCAAAATTAGAGCAGAAATAAATGAAATTGAAAACAAAAATAACAATAGAAAATATAAATGCAACAAAGAGCTGGTTCTTTGAGACGGTAAATAAAATTGGCAACCCCCTGGCTAGACTCACTAAAGAAAAAAGAGAAAGGACACAAATAAACAAAATCAGAGATGAAAGAGGGGAAATTATGACTAACATCACAGAAATACAAAGGATCATACAAGAATACTATGTAAAAGTATATAACATCAAATTTAATAACCTAGAAGAAATGGACCTGTACTTAGAAAAATACAATCTTCCTAGACTGAATCAAGACCTGGAAAATCTAAATAGACCAATCAGCAGAATGGACATTGAAACAATCAACAAAAACCTACCAAAAAGTAAAAGTCCAGGACCAATGGCTTTACCAGTGAATTCTACCAAACATTCAAAGAAGATTTAATACCTATTCTCCTCAAACTCTTCCAAAACATCGAAGAGGAGGCAATACTTCCCAACTCATTTTATGAGGCCAATATACCAAAACTTGGTAAAGACATCACAAAAATAGAAGACCAATATCTCTCATGAACACAGATGCAAAAATCCTAAATAAGATACTAGTGAATCAAATACAGCAACATATTAAAAAGACTATACATCACGATCAAGTGGGCTTCATCCCAGGGGCACAGCATATGCAAATCAATTAATGTGATACACCACATGAACAAATTAAAAAATAAGAATCATATGATTATATCAATAGATGCAGAAAAAGTGTTCGACAAGATACAGCATCCATTTATGATCAAAACACTTAACAAAATCGGTATAGAAGGAAAGTACCTTAATATAATAAAGGCCATTTATGACAAACCCTCAGCCAACATTATACTTAATGGTAAAAACTAAACACCTTCCCTCTAAGATCAGGAACAAGGCAAAGCTGTCCACTATCACCACTGTTATTCAATATAACACTGGAGGTCCTAGCGAGTGCAATCAGGCAAAAGAAAGATATAAAAGGCATCCAAATAGGAAACGAAGAAGTCAAACTGTCACTATTTGTGGATGACATGATTCTCTATATAGAAAACCCTAAAGACTCCACAAGAACACTACTAGAAACAATAAGCAAATACAGTAAAGTCTCTGGATACAAAATCAACGTTCAAAAATCCATAGCATTCCTATACTATAATAATGAAGTGGCAGAAAAAGAAGTAGAAAAATAATTCCTTTTGCAACTGCAACAACAACAACAACAAAATATCTAGGAATAAATCTATATGAAGGGGACTACATCAAACTAAAAGGCTTCTGCTCCGCAAACGAAATCGTCAACAAGATAAAGAAACAACCATCTGAATGAGAAAATATATTTGAAAGCAACACCTCCGATAATATCCAAAATATACAAAGAAATCACACAACTCAATAACAACAACAACAACAACATAAAACAAATGATCCAATCGAAAAATGGGCAGAAGACCTGAACAGACATTTCTCCCAAGAGGACATACAAATGGCTGACAAATATTTAAAAAGATGCTCAATATCGCTAGCTATTAGGAAAATGCAAATCAAAACCACAATGAGGTACCATCTCACACCTGTTAGAATAGCTATAATCAACAGGACAAGTAATAACAAATGTTGGAGAGGATGCAGAGAAAAAGGAACCCTCATACACTGCTGGTGGGACTGCAAATTGGTACAGCCACTATGGAAAACAGTATGGAGTTTCTGCAAAAAACTAAGAATTGATCTACCATATGATCAATCCCTCTACTGGGTATTTACCCCAAAGACTTGAAACCCATATCCAAAAAGATATTTGCATATAGCAGCATTATTCACAGTGGCCAGGACATGGAAGCAACTGAAGTGTTCTACGATAGATGATTGGATAAAGAAGTGGTGGTACATATATACAATGGACTATTACTCGGCCGTAAGAAGAGATGAAATACTGCCATTTGCAACATGGATGGACCTCAATATAATCATGCTAAGTGAAATAAGCCAGACAGAAAAAGTTGAAAATCACATGATATCACTTATATGTGAGATGTAAACCTAAAAGCAACAAATGAACAGGAAAAACATGGACATGGACTATAGACTAGTGGTTATCATAGGGTAGAGGGGTAGCAGAGGAGTGGGGAGGTAGTCATGGTAAAGGGGGTCAAATATAGTGGGGTAGGGGAAGGGTGAAATGAGTTTTGGGAATCAAATATATGGTAACTGAAGGAAACTGGACTTTGTGTGGTAAACACACAGTAGAATATACATATGTCAAATTATAATGTACACCTGAAAATTATATAATTGTATTAACCAATGTTACTCCCAATAAACTTAATTTTTAAAAAGTTTTAAAAAAAGAAGTAAAAAGAGAGGAAGCAATATTTGAAAAATATAAAGACTCAGAATGCTCCCATAATTAATGAAAGATATGAATATGCAGATTCAAGAAATATAAATGTCAGGTATGCTAATAAAATTACCATAGTTATTCAAATCTAAGATATCGTCTTACAATTATTTTATGTAACACTTGGTGAAAATAAACTTATTATTAATCAATAATAAAATAATCTATCACTTAGAATTTTTATTTCATTATTACCGAAAGAGCTTTTAGATTTACTTAACTATATATTTTTAATCAAATATCATTCTTATGCATACATAAAAATTAAGCAAAATAAATTTATAAAATAAATGAACTTCCAAAATATCTACATTTATTATAAGGCTACAGTTGTTAAGACAGTGTCCTTAGGAATAATGGTAGACAAATAGATAGAACAAAATAGAAGGTCCAGAAAAAGACTCATTTGATTATAAGTCAATTTCAACAAAGATGCCAATTCAATCCAATGGGGAAAGCAAGATCTTTTCAACAAAAGGTGATGGAGCAAATAGATATTCCTATGTGGGAAAATTAACCATGATCCCTACCTCACACCATACATACAATTTAATAAAGATGGATCACAGACCTAAAGTGAAAGGTAAAACTATAAATCATGCAGAAGAAAACAAGGAACATAGTCATGATATTGGGAAAGGCAAAGACTTCTTGAACAGCACAAAAAGGCACTAATGATGAAAGAAAACAAATTTATAAACTGTACTTCACTAAAATTTAAAGAATTCACACATAAAAAACATTGTTAAGAAAGCGAAAAGGCAAGCCATGCAGAAAATACAGTCAATACATATATCAAACAAAGGAACTGAATCTACTACAATTCAATAATAAAAAGGTAAACAACACAAATTTTTTCAGGTGGGCAAAAGACTTGAATTGAACTTCACAAAAATGTATGTTAGAATTGCCAATAAGTACTTGAAAGATGCTCAACATCATTAGTCATCAAGGAACTTCAAATTAAAACCACAATGAGAATCATAGAATCACTAAAATTATAAACACTGTCAATGTAAAACATTGGCAAGGATGTAAAGCAATTAGAACTCTCATTTATTGCTAGTGGGAGTGTAAAATGGTATAATCACTTTGTAAAACCGTTCGATATTTTCCAATAAATTTAGACATCCACCAACCTTATGGCTCAGTAATGACACGCTCATACATTTACCTAAGCGAAATGAGGGTATATGTCATAGCAGCTTTATTTGTAAAAGCCAATAACTGGAAATAACCAAGATGCCTATGAACAGAAGAATGAAAAATCAAATTGTATATTTAAATAATGAGCACAATTCAGGAATTAAAAAAAAAAAACTACTGATGCAAAGAACAGAATGGATGAATATCAAAACATTATGGTTAGTACACAAAAGAGTATATGATATATATATAAAATTTTGAAAAACAGGCAAAATTAATCCATGGGGAGAAAAGTCAAGAAACCTCTGGAGCAGACAAAGGCACTGACTAGAAAGAGACCTATTCTGTATATTTTGATATTGGTAAAACAAAACAAAACAAAACAAAAAAACCCACCAGTGTTATGGTCTGAATGTTTGTGTCTCCCTAAATACATATGCTGAAAGCCTAACCCCCAAAGATGATGGTAACCCCCAAAGTAGGAACCCTGAGAGGTGCTTAAGTCTTGAAGGCTGAGCCCTTATGAATGGGAATAGTGTTTTTAAAAAGAGTCTCTGCAGAGATCTCTAGCCTCTTCCATTATGTGAAGACACATTGAGAAGGCACCAGCTGTGGACCAGGGAAAGGGCTCTCATCAGAATGCAACCATTCTTCCACCATGATCTTGGACTTCTTAGACTCCAAAACTGTGAGAAATAAATTTCTGTTGTTAATAAGCTACCCAATTTGTGGTAGTTTGTTATAACACTCGAAACAAAGATACTGGCATGAATTATTCACACAGCTTCTCATTTTGAAATTTATTTAATCTGTTCCAAGGAGTTTGCTCAGTTTCTCCTACCTCCAGGTGCATTGGTTGGGACGTGATAAGAAACCTCTCTGAATCTATCTCAGTAACAAAATGTAACACAGCCTCGCCAAACATGGTTATCTTCCTTTTAAAGTATTTGATTGCTAATTAGCAAGAAAATGTGGAATTGCAGTCATTCCTCCAATAAAAAATGTTCACTACTATTAAACTTATGTCTTTGCTGTTCTAGTTCCATGCTTTTTAAAATAATGTTTCATTTCAATGCCAAATCATGATGTAATCTTTTAAAATATATTTTGAACAGTGATTAAATTCAAAACATGTTGTACCAACAATTAAAATGACAATAGTATAAATAGTTATTACCAAGTTCACATATATTTAGGCAATGAAATTGCTGTAGCCCACCCAATAGTGATTTTAAGGTGCCATAGATTATAAGACATATCCAGATTTCAGTGTTGTTGAAATATGGAAAAATGTGTGTCCGAAAAATGTGTGTGAAATATGGTAGTTCCAAGTCAATACAAATCACAGTAAATCTGAAGGAATTCAAAACAAAATCCTATAATGTTAAAAGCAACCAGAGGAGGAAAAAGATCACCTATAAAAAAAATGATACTAGACAGTTTAATGACAATAATAGAAAGGCAAAGAAAATACAATACGAGCTTCAAACGACTGGAGGAAAAATAACTGTCAATTAAGTCAAACTATCAGTCAAGAATAAAAGCAAAATAAACACATCATTAGACAAAAACTGAGAGAGTTACTACTACCAGAGTCAATGTAAAGGAAAATTTTCTAAATTATATATTTTGGGAGGAGTGGTAAGCCCAAACCAACATTTGAGTGACTCCAAATAAGCACTGACTGAAAACGACAGTAATTATAACATCTAATTTGGGGAGTAAAAAGATCAAAAGAAAATACCAGGCAACAAAAACATGTAAAATGGGAGGGGGTTATGGGTTAAATGATTCTAAGGCCCTTATTTGAGAAGAGGGTAGGAACGTATATTAACTATAATTTAAGTCAAGGGTGTATTTTAAAATGTTAAGAGTAACCATTAAAGTGAATAAGAAATAACAGCAAAAACACCTTCAACCTGAAATAAGGCACAAGGGGAAAAAAAAAAGGAAAAGCAGGAAAAATAGAAAGCATGAGAAACATTAAAGTGAAAAATCTAAATATATCAGTAATCCCAATTAGTATAATAGAAAAAAGTCTCTGGTTAAAAGATTCCCAGATTGTAAGTTGAGAAAGGAGTCATGTCTTCTTCAATTTCTTTCAACAATGTCTTGCAGTTTTCAGTATACAAGTCTTTTATCTCCTTTGTTAAGTTTATTCCTGGGTATTTTATGCTTTCCCCCTCCCAATTATAAATGGGACTGTTTTCTTCATTGCTCATTCTGGTAGTTCATTCTTAGTATACAGGAACACAAAAGATTTTTATATATTAATTTTATATCCTGCAACTTTACTGTATTCATTTATTATTTCTAACAATAGAAATTATTAGAAATAATAAATGAATAGTGGAGTCCAGGGTTTTTTATATATAAAATCATGTCATTTGCCAATGGTGATGGTTTTACTTCTTCCCTTCCAATTTGGATTCCTTTTATTTCTTTTTCTTTTTCTTGCCTAATTGCTACTCAACCATATTTAAAAAAAGGTGAAATATTGTCATTCATGACAACATGGATAGCTCTTAGGGGTATTATGTTAAGTGAAAAAAGTCTGAAAGAAAAGCACAAAAACCATATGATTTCACTCATATGTGGAATATAATACAAACAAACAAAAAAAACTAAACTAAACAAAAACAAACTCAGATACAGACAACAACTTGGTGATTACCAGAGAGGAAGGGGGTTGGTGAAGGGCAAAATGGTAGAGGGGGTCAAATATATGGTGATGATTCATGCCCACACAGGGACATCAAAAAATATATATATATATATGGTGATGAATGGAAACTAGACTTTTGGTGGTGAGCATGCAACAGATATCGAATTATAATGTTGTACAACTAAAATTTATATAATGTTTTAACTAACACTACCTCAATTCTTAAAAAAGGGGGTTGTGCATTCTTTATAAGAAAAAGGTTGAGAATTAAGAACTTAATATGATTCACTAAGAACTCAGCATCGCTTCTGCTGATATTCCTGCTCAAAGTACATAACCTGAAACTAACCAAGAGGAAACATCAGTAGACAAGCCCAAACTGAGGGACATTTTACAAACTAATAAACTAATAGTCTTTAAAAATGTCAATATCATGAAATACAAAGAAAGACTAAGGTACATTTCCAGATTAAAGAAGACAACTGCCAGGAAGAAAAGTCTGCACAACCTCTGGCTGTGAAAACCAGCAGGGATTGTGGCAGAATAAGATGGAGGGCTGCAAGAAATGTAGGTGTTCCTCTGAAAGGGCCCGTACGTGGACTTACTTGCTGATGGACTCACTCGTTCTGAGCTCCAGTGTTGGGGCAGCTGTTCAGTAAGTACCAGGGACAGATAGGGAGACACTGAGTTGTCAGGCTTCAGAGCGAGGGCTGGAAGGGTGGCTTTCTCTCATACAGAAGTACAGACAGTATCCATTATTCTTCTGTTGAGCCCTCTACCTTCCCATGCAGCCGCCATATCTGAGTCTCCATCAACCTGGTTAACACAGATAGCTGCACCCAGGTAATTCCCTGAGACTTTGCCTCTCCCAACTTGGGGGCCCACCCAAACTGCCTCCAATGGTTTATTCCATACAAATGGCCTATCTTGGCTCACATAGCAGACTTTCCTAAAACTTCTCAAAGACTCACAAAACCCAAAGAAGCAGCAGCTGGCCTCAGTGTGCCCTATACCTCTTGCTGAGCAGCCCCAAGTCCTGCGCTAGCAGCAGCTGGCCTCGATTCTGGGCTTGGCCTCTTGAGGCATTCAAAGCCTAGCATGAGTGGCAGCCATCTGTGGATAGGTTGGTGACTCTTACTAGTGGCCCCAGAAGTGCACAGGCTGCAGCTGAACTTGGCCTCCAGCTGGGCCCCTCCCAGGAAGCCTTTGAGCTGGCACATCCAGTTTTCTGCTTAGACCAGAGCCACAGCACCACTCAGGGCAGTATCTGAGGAGAACACACCCAAAGGACAGAGTGGGCAGGCATCAGAGCCCTGCTAAAGTGAATCCTGTTCTGTAGGGTCAGCCCCTCACTGGCCAATCCTCACAACCAATCATCCCAGGGGTCAATTCCTCCCATCAATGTGCAAACAGCAACCAAGGCTCAACTACAACAGAAGGGCAACCGCAACCCACACAAAGGACACACCTTGAGCAGGTGGCCAGGGAAGGCTGTACCACTGAGCCCCACAGGACACCTACTACATAAAGCTACTCTACTGAGATTGGGAGACTTAGGAACTCTATCTAACACATAGAAACAGACACAGGGAAGCAACCAAAATGGGGAGACAAAAAAACATGTCCCACATGAAAGAACAGAACAAAGCTCCAGAAAAAGAACTCAACAAAATATAGATAAGCAATTTACCAGATGCAGAGTTCAAAACACTGGTTATAAGGATGTTCAAAGAACTTAGGGAAAGAGTAGATGAATTCAGTGAGAACTTTAACAAAGAGATAGGAAACATAAAAATGGAGACGGAAAACATAAATGAAAATATAATATCTGAGATGAAGAGTATGTTAAGAGAGAATCAATAGAATGGATGAAGCACAGGATTGAATCAGCAATTTAGAGGATAGGGTAAAGGAGGACACCCAATCAGAATAGCAACAAGAAAAAAGAACCCAAAAAAATAAAGATAGTTTAAGGAGCGTCAGGAACAACATCAAGTGTGACAACATTCAAATCATAGGATTACCAAAAGGAGAAGAAAGAGAGCAAGAAATTGAAAACCTATTTGAAGAAATAATGACAGAAAACTTCTCTAACTTGGTGAAGGAAATGGACATACAATCTCAGGAAGCTCAGAAAGTCCCAAAACTCAGATGAACCCAAAGAAGCCCATATCAAGACACATCATTATTAAAATGCCAAAGTTAAGGACGAAGAGAGAATCTTAAAAGCAGCAAGAGAAAAGCCATTAATTACCTACAAGGGAGCTCCCATAAGACTGTCAGCTGATTTCTCAACAGAAACTTTGTAAGCCAGAAGGTCTTGGCACAAAATATTCAGAGTGATTAAAAGTAAGGACCTACAGCCAAGATGACTCTACCCAGCAAAGCTATCATTTAGAATCAAAGGACAGATAAAGAGCTTCCCAGACAAGAAAAAGATAACGGAGTTCATCACCACCAAGCCAGTATTATGGGAAATTTGGAGGGATGTCTTTAAGAAGAAAAAAACATGTATCATAAATATGAATAAAGAATGGCAATAACTACATATCTATCAACAAGTACTTCAAATAAAAAAGAATTAAATGCTCCAATCAAAAGATAGGGTGGCTGAATGGATAAGAAAGCATATGCTGCCTTACATATGCTGCCTATAAGAGACTCTCTTCAGATTAAAAGACACACACAGACTGAAAGTAAAGGGATGGAAAACAATATTTCATGATGAACCTAGAGGGTATTGTGCTGAGTGGAGTAAGTCAGATAAAGACAAATGCCATATGATTTCACGTACATGTAGAACCTAAAGAACAATAACAACGACAACAAACAGAAAAAACTCAGACACAGAGGGAAGTTGTGGGGGTGGGGGGGTTGGTGAAAAAGGGGGAAGGGATTAAGAAGTTCAAATAGGTAGTTACAAAATAGTCATGGAGATATAAATTATAGCATAAGGAATACAGTCAATAATATGTACGGTATCAGATGGATACTAGATTAATTGGGGTGATCAATTCATGAGTTTTATAGATGTCTAATCACTATGTTGTACACCTGAAACTAATATAATATTGTATGCCAACTATATTTGAAAAATAAAAAATATTATTTAAAAAATCTGAGTGAAAGGTACTGGGAATTCTTTACACTGTTGTTGAAACATTTTCTGCAATTATGTCAAAATTTAAAATTTTTTAAAGGTTAAAGAATAAAAAAGACATACCAGAAAAATGATAACCAAAAAAAATTTAGTATTAAACTAAATAAATGTTAAGGCAAGAAGTGTTATTAGCTTCCTGATATATATTACATACCTAGAACATGCCTGGCCTATAGCCCACGCTCATAAAATAGTTGCCAAATAAAGGAGTTAGTAATATATATAGTTAAAACATAATGAGAAAGGAACAATTTTCCAGAAAATGTATCAATTTTAAACTTATGTATGCCTAGAAATATAGTTTCACATATTGACCACATATTTGGCAAATACATTGATAGCAAGTATTGAGTATAAATACTAACATGGCAATGAAGCAACCCTCAACAAACATCAAAGAACCAATTCCATATAATCCATGTTCACTGGCCATAATGTAAGTAAATTGGGAAGAAATAGCAAAAAAAAAAA
>NW_011888791.1:2594787-2596922 GCF_000151845.1 Pteropus vampyrus
TTACCTACAAGGGAGCTCCCATAAGACTGTCAGCTGATTTCTCAACAGAAACTTTGTAAGCCAGAAGGTCTTGGCACAAAATATTCAGAGTGATTAAAAGTAAGGACCTACAGCCAAGATGACTCTACCCAGCAAAGCTATCATTTAGAATCAAAGGACAGATAAAGAGCTTCCCAGACAAGAAAAAGATAACGGAGTTCATCACCACCAAGCCAGTATTATGGGAAATTTGGAGGGATGTCTTTAAGAAGAAAAAAACATGTATCATAAATATGAATAAAGAATGGCAATAACTACATATCTATCAACAAGTACTTCAAATAAAAAAGAATTAAATGCTCCAATCAAAAGATAGGGTGGCTGAATGGATAAGAAAGCATATGCTGCCTTACATATGCTGCCTATAAGAGACTCTCTTCAGATTAAAAGACACACACAGACTGAAAGTAAAGGGATGGAAAACAATATTTCATGATGAACCTAGAGGGTATTGTGCTGAGTGGAGTAAGTCAGATAAAGACAAATGCCATATGATTTCACGTACATGTAGAACCTAAAGAACAATAACAACGACAACAAACAGAAAAAACTCAGACACAGAGGGAAGTTGTGGGGGTGGGGGGGTTGGTGAAAAAGGGGGAAGGGATTAAGAAGTTCAAATAGGTAGTTACAAAATAGTCATGGAGATATAAATTATAGCATAAGGAATACAGTCAATAATATGTACGGTATCAGATGGATACTAGATTAATTGGGGTGATCAATTCATGAGTTTTATAGATGTCTAATCACTATGTTGTACACCTGAAACTAATATAATATTGTATGCCAACTATATTTGAAAAATAAAAAATATTATTTAAAAAATCTGAGTGAAAGGTACTGGGAATTCTTTACACTGTTGTTGAAACATTTTCTGCAATTATGTCAAAATTTAAAATTTTTTAAAGGTTAAAGAATAAAAAAGACATACCAGAAAAATGATAACCAAAAAAAATTTAGTATTAAACTAAATAAATGTTAAGGCAAGAAGTGTTATTAGCTTCCTGATATATATTACATACCTAGAACATGCCTGGCCTATAGCCCACGCTCATAAAATAGTTGCCAAATAAAGGAGTTAGTAATATATATAGTTAAAACATAATGAGAAAGGAATAATTTTCCAGAAAATGTATCAATTTTAAACTTATGTATGCCTAGAAATATAGTTTCACATATTGACCACATATTTGGCAAATACATTGATAGCAAGTATTGAGTATAAATACTAACATGGCAATGAAGCAACCCTCAACAAACATCAAAGAACCAATTCCATATAATCCATGTTCACTGGCCATAATGTAAGTAAATTGGGAAGAAATAGCAAAAAAAAAAAAGAATAAGAAATCCGTAACATATCAAAAGTTTTAAATATACTTCTATATAGCACATGGATCAAAGAAGAAATAATAATGGAACTTAGGCAGGAACCCTTAGGCAGGCAGGTTGGGAAAGGAAGAAAAGGAAAGAGAAAGGAAGATCGGGGGCCTCATTCTATTAGCTCCTAGGACATAATAAAAAGTTACAATTATTAAGACAGCATTATACTGAAACAGAGAACAGCCAAACAAACCAGAGGGCAGGCATATGTGGATATTTAATTTGCTAGAGGGTAAAGGAAAAAAAAAACCCTGTTATTACAATGGGTAAAGGATAAAGCTATTCACAGAAGAGGCGATCTCAATATTAAAAAAGAAAAAACATAAAAGCTATTCAACTTCATTGAAAAATCAAAATAAAATCCTAATGAAATACAATTTCATAGTTAAAAGATTGGCAAAAATTAAAAAGTTTGACATCAAGTGTCACCAAAGATGTGAAGTTAAAGAAATTCTCAGGTAATGCTGATAGAAATGTAATTTGGTACAACCACCTTGATATCTGATAAAGTGAAATAATGTGCATAATACTGGCACCCAGCAATGCTTCTCCCAAGTATCTACGTTAGAGCATTGTTTTTCAAATGCAGATTGCAACTGAATGCAATGCATGATCTTGGATTTTCTTTGCTATAAAGGACACTATTGAGACAACTGGGAAAGTCCAAATGGGATCTATAAATTAGATAATACTATCCTGTTAGTGTTAAT
>NW_011888791.1:2596972-2608260 GCF_000151845.1 Pteropus vampyrus
GTTTGACATCAAGTGTCACCAAAGATGTGAAGTTAAAGAAATTCTCAGGTAATGCTGATAGAAATGTAATTTGGTACAACCACCTTGATATCTGATAAAGTGAAATAATGTGCATAATACTGGCACCCAGCAATGCTTCTCCCAAGTATCTACGTTAGAGCATTGTTTTTCAAATGCAGATTGCAACTGAATGCAATGCATGATCTTGGATTTTCTTTGCTATAAAGGACACTATTGAGACAACTGGGAAAGTCCAAATGGGATCTATAAATTAGATAATACTATCCTGTTAGTGTTAATTTCCTGATTTTGATCACTGTAATGTGGTTATATAGGAAAATTCCTTGTTTTTAGGAAACACAACTGAAGTATGTGGAGATAAAGGGGCATCATGTCTGCAACTTACTCTTAAATAGTTCAAAACAATATATATGGAAGGAGAGAGAGAAGGAGACTAGTAGATGTAAAGAGAGGGGAAGAGATAGAGAATAATCAAGAGAGGATAAACCAAATGTTCTAAAATGTTATCACTTAAAAATTCTGGAGCTCGGGTCAAGATGGTGTAGAAGGTAAATGCTGTGCTTGCTCCTTTAGTGACTACACCAAAATTATAATGAAACTACAGAACCACCATCATTGGGAGTCGCCTGAGGTCTGGCTGAACAGAAGTCCTACAACTGGGGACATACATAAGAGGTCACCTTGAGACTGATGGGGGGCAGACATGTGAATCGGCCCTGTCCCACAACCACATGTGGTAGTCAAGAAAAGGGAGGGTTATCTGACTGCAGAGCCTGCTACTGCCCTGGAGGAGCAAGGGGTCCCACCTCCACACTGCCAAGTCAAGAAATCAGCTCAGGAGGTTGAGACCAACATTTTTTTATGAGATACAGTAGAAACAAATAGGATATACCAGAATGGACTGCAGTAAAAGTAGGTTTTATGAAATGCTTATTTCCTTTATTTGTAATGTACCCATATAAATATGTATTTAATGTAAATTTTGTTTATTGCCATAAATTATGGCTAAAAATGACTGAAAGCCACTGACCTAGAGAAATTGTCATATGTATGCAAAAAAGACATTTTAAAAAATGTTATTTGTACCATTTCTTAATAACAAAACTTTGGAAATAATATTACTGTCCATAAATAGAAGAATGAATATTTAGTTACAATCATACAATGTAATACTATATAACAATGAAAATTAGTGAATATTTACCACTATCAAATCTCAAAGCATATGTTAATAAAAGTAACTTACAAAAGATATATATATTTAAAAGCATGCAAGACAATTACTTTATATTGTTTAGGGATATGTATATATATGGGAAAAAGAAACAGATACATGGGAAAAAACGCCAAATTCAGAATTGTGGTTACCTCTGCAAAGAAGGGAGGGAATGTGATAAGGAAGGTTTACACGGAAGGCCTCAACTATATTTGAAAGGTTTTTATTTATTAATTCGTGGATATACAAATGGAAATATTACTTCCTATTCTTCTGGGGTTTCATAATTTTTTAAAACGGAAAGAAACCTTATAAACTAAAAAGACATCTGATTTAAAATTTATAAAATTTTCAAGAAAAAGATCAATGATTTAACTACAATAAACAAACAATAACTTTTCTACATCAAAAACATCAGAGAAGGTTTCTGATCAAATGGTGAAATAGGTAATGTATTTGTTTCACGTCCTTCCCGATTCAATGGGTGAAGCAAAGAAAAAAAAAATACAAAATGAGTAAATCCAAGGAAATGATAAAAACGAGAGTTGTCAACAGATTACCATTTTTGATGAATTTCTGGAATCTAGAAAGCAGATAGAATCTCACTGGAGATAATAATCCTCAACACTGCAGCTCAGAACTAGCGAGAGAGATGCTGCACTGCAAACGCAGCATTCCTTTCTGACAGAATGCCATCCTACTCCATGCTCCAAGTCAATGCACAGAAAGAGCAGTCACAGACTGTGGTTAATTGTGGCTAATCAAGAAGATGTGTAATTAAAGGTATGTCGACTCAACAGCTATTCCTGGAACACCGACATACTCACCCACTTCCAGCCCTCTCCCATCCCTGCCATGTACACACAACCATGCACAGAGCTGCTGGCTGAGGAAACCCTCAGCTGGAGACTCAATATCTGCTCTCTAAACAAAACAGAGTATCTTGTCAAGGAAGGATGGAGAGTGTGGGTGTTCTATCTACAGAGACAGTTAAGAACTGCCAAAGGGGAACCAGTGGGGGGAAAAGGAATGGCAGTTTCACCTGGTAAAAAAGATACTAAAGTCCTTTTACCCCCAAACATAGTTTTTTCTTATTTTGGCAATTATGGAGTAAGCCTGCCTTTTCCCTTCTATTCACTGTAAAGAGAAGTCTGTCAATATGTGGAATTCAACAAGTTACATAATCTAGTGACCACTCTAGGGAGAGATGTTATGGTTAAAAAGACCTATTTAGCTGCACAGGAGACCCAGCCACTATTTAACATGGTCTTCATTTAAGGATTACCAGCCATTGACAAAAATCAAAATCATGAAAGGAAAAATAATCAAAAAGAATAAGTGTGATAACTGACTGAGGAGAAAAGATGAGATAATGGAAAAAAAAAAGAATCCTCAGATTTAAAAGTCTCTTGGTTCTTTTAGGAAAAAGATGTTTTGAAAAAGAAATAAGTTAGAGTTGGATAATGTTTCTTATTTATCCTTATATATATATACTCATAATTTTCTATAAGTTAATATGCAAGATACTTATGATAATGATACTATATGCATAATGTTTATTAAATCTTAATTTTTAGAAATTCATATAATTTCTTCTTTCCTAAGATGTTTACTGCTGCCTAAGCTATAACAATAATGATTAGACAAAGTACTCAATGGGAAATTCAGTGAGCATTTTCCTGGATATGAATAATGCAATTTCTAAGTGAAAGACAAAATATAGACAAGAATATCTTAGGGCCAATAGATTTCTATACCGCAGTCTACCAAAGCTTTTTGGATTCTTACCATCTCAATGTCCTGAGGACATAGTAAGTCCAGCTTGAGCAGTCCTAGGGACTCAGCAATGTAACAGATTAACTCAATCTGCGTGTCTTTTTAAATAAACAAGCCATTTCTAATACTTAAATCCAATCTGGGGAGAGGACCTGACACAATTTTAGAGGCTCTGGAGTAAATCCATGTCTTGGACAAGGTTCTGAGATTATCCCAATCTCTTAGAAGATATGAGCATTACGTGGCTCAGATCTTCTGGGAAAACTTCAAAATGAAACAAGTCTATACAACATGGCGTAGAGATAAAACATCATCTGTCCCCCAGCCGTTTCAAGTGTACCACTTACAACACACTCAATTATTTACTAAGCAATTCAATATCTTGAAAAAGTTGATTTAGATTATACCTTTAAAAGTACTTAAATGATATCCAGAGAACCTAATATATTTTTTCTATTGCATGAAAACAAAGGAAACCTGTTAAAAGAACAAATGTTTTATGAATCATTAGAAGTCTTCTTGGCCTATATCATATAATACAACTGAAAGCCATATTTCTAATTCTCTTCACATATGCCTAATACAAAATACCTGAGCATTAGTTGTTATTCAGTTGCCAAACTTGAGTAAAACTATAAATCTAACAAAGTTTATCTTCAGAGTTTCAGAGTCACCTTTCTGTAGTTCCCCACCACAATGCTAACATTCTTCCTCCTCCTCCCATGCCAGTTCTCTTACATTTTTTCTTTTTTCAGAGTCAAGAAGCCAAAAACAATCCCTAGAGATAATCTAGCCCAATGCCCTCATTTTAGAGAAAAGTAAACCGAGGCTGACAGCTAATGAGAGAAAGAGCTAAGACCAGAATTAGGCCTCTCATGCCTTACACAATGCTATTTCCAGTTTACCAAGCTGCCTCTTTAAAAACTGCAAGGGATATGATATCTATGCATATCCTCACAGCCCTCAACCTCAGACGCTTTTTTCTCTTCGTGCAATAATTCATCAGCTTTCAATCACCAAAAGTCTAATTCTACACCCATGACAAAACAGAAAAGGATTCAGTATACATTTACACTAGCTGATTCACTTACAGATAACACTTCCATTTCGTTTTTAATTTTACATTTATCTTTTAAAATGAAAAACACCTTAACACTTTCCAAGTCAAAAAATTATAAAGCTTAATAATTATACCCACAATTTAAATTCAGAAAAAAACTAAATTACTTTAGATGCTTACTTTGCATAAAGCAATGCTACAACATTTTTTCCTTTCCTTAAAAGAAAAGCCAGAGATCATATATCGATTCCATTTTAATACTCACCACAAAAGTGATTTGATTGTGTCGTAGGTTAAGTTCAGTTAGTGAATCCAGCCCATTAAGGTTATCAACGTGACTTAAAAGGTTCCTGGCAAGGTTTAAAACTCTCAAATCACACAAATGATTGACATTTTCGATTTCGGCAATCTATTAAAAAATGAGGAAGGGATGATTAGCAGGAATTAATCTCAGATATGTATGTTATAAAAACCTTAAAATGAAATGTATAGCCACTGGACTCAGTGAAAGTTTATATGAAGACTTTTAAAACTCTATTTCCAATTTTCTCTGTTGTGGATAATATAAAGTCACTTAACTTGTGAAAATTAACTAAAAAAACATATTTTATAATTTGACTATATTAAATATTTGAAGTAAATTTTATCAAATAATCAAAAAGTCCATCATTTGGGGGCATCTCTAAGTGCCTAACACTGTGCTTGGTCCTGTGAAGGTGAGAAGCATACATAGCACCTGCCAAATAGAAACTTACTGTGAGATCAAGCATAAGCTCACAACGTTTTGGTCTAGCAAGACCATCCTCTGAGAGAAAAGACAAGGAAAAGAAATAATATCAAGTTCTCCTTATTAATTCCACTTATACTGAAGCATCCTGAGAGTAGTCAAGAGTCTGAATGGAAAAGATTCAAGGAACTGGGATCACCAGTGAAGGGCAAAAATGGATATTCTTTATGAGTGGAAATGCTTACAGAGGAGACATAATGTTTAGTCAGGATGCAATATGGTGAACACTGTTTAGAACAAGAAGACCTGAATCATGGAGTATGCACATGTACATAAGGACGGAACTGCAGCAGAAGAGTTTTAGTTGCACAGTAAGGTAAGGGTAAGTAAAAGCTATACCCATGAAGTGATAAGAGCTCAATATGACTTTAAGCCTCATTATTGTACTATCGCAAGCATAGAACAATGGGATGAATTTCTAATGACACAGAAGTAGAAGTCCTTGCAGGAGACTTTATCAACCTTTTAATGTAACATACTTACGTAACAATGAGTCATACCCATAACACTTTTGTTCTGAACATTAAAAAAATAAATTTTGCAATACTAGAGATTAATTTTCTTATCTATACTGCCATCGAAACATTATTTGAAATTTTTTATTTAATACTTCAAAGCAGATGTTGGCTAAAAGAACTTTCATTTTTAGATTTATAATCCAGTTTCTATGTCGTTATTTGGAACTTCTATTGCATTTAAAAAATACCATCTGGATTCCATATAGGTTTGAGAAGAGAAACCTATGTATGCTTATTGCAAATTCAATAATATATAAAGGTAACTTCTGATCATGCTTTAAAATTTGTTCTAAGGTTTTTGGTCTAATTAATATAAAATGAAAGTAAATTAAATAAAAATTATAAAAGAAGAAACAAGATTATCAGTATTTGCAGATGACAGAACTGAATAATAAAACTTGGACAAAAATATTTCAAAACTAAATAGGTAATAGAATTTGAAATGTATGTAATCAGTAAAAAGCAAAATAGACACTGGAAAATCAGTAACATCCACATAAGCTTGAGAAATTCTCCTAAAATACTAAGAAAAAATAGAAATAGGAAGAATAAAAGATAAGATGGGGATATGGAAGATAGAGAATATAGATTAACAAACATAAATGGAAAAGCAATATTTAAATATGTAAAATAAAACTTTCCTGAGCTCAAGAAAAATATAAATATATAGAATGAAGGGGCACAATTTTCGTATGACCTGCATAGGGTGTCTTCCCCCTTCTGCTAATAATCCTAGGACATTTCTTCTAGAAAACTACCTTTCTAATTGGCACTTACAATTAGAATGTCTACATTTTAGAGTTTCCTTTCAGTTTGGTAAGTCTGAAAAGAGACATTGTTAATTCTAATATATGGGTATCAACCTGTAATTTAAAAAAAAAAATCACTGGGGATATTGTTCAGCTTCTCGGTTTGCAATCGAATAGGCCAAAATCACACGCAACATCTCTAATGGAATAATCTATTACTCACTGCAGCCATGGACAAAGTCACAAGCATCGAGTACATGAAGAAACTTCAGGCAAAGGGTAGTGTAGGGTAAGAGCATAATTCTTGATTAATTAATAAACTTCACAGCAAGAAGAAGAAGAGATGATAGGAATGTTTGAAAGCCCAATTATGGGTCACACAGATCAGAAAGGGGGTCCCAAGACAGACTGCAGAGCTTCTTAATACATCTAGGAAAACTCGATACTGCAGTCTTATTTTTTTTTGTCTAAGAGTAACCCAGACTCCTCTATCTGGATAAAGACAATCTTCTTACTCGGCACTACTGAAAGGGCAAATGTCTGCTTTTAGGCAAGCAATGACAGAAAGGGGAAGCTCTCCCTGAAGGAAAAGATATTGCTGAAAGCATGAAACAATGTCCAACTCTAAAAAGAAATAGCATCAGATAGTTAAAAAAATAAAAGAAAATTACGTGAATAATTTTTGTATTTCAAACTCACTTCTGTTGGAAATAAAAATGATACATGTTAAAGTAAGCATTTACCAAGAGAACCAATTTTGGTAGATCAAACAAAATCTGTGTTAGAAATTGAGAGTCACCCTCTCAGATTCTTCTGCATTCTTCACTACTCACATATAATCAATTGCTAAATCTTGATGTTTCTACTTTTTAAATATTTATCCAATCTGCCCCCTCATTATGTCCCTATTCTACTATATTAGTTCGAGCCATTATCACTTCTCACCAAGATTATTAGATTAGACTCTCAACTGTTCTCTGTCTCCAGTTTCATCTCCCTCCATCTCTTTCTTTTCCCCAGTCTATTTCTTGAACACTATCACCATCCCTCAGAATGTTTCACATCCATAAACCAAAAACATTTTATTTCACAATGTATGCTAAGTATCATTTTTAGTTCCAACAGAAGTAAGTTCAAAAGACAAAAATCATTCATGTAATTTTCTTATCATTTTTTAACTACCTGATGCTATTTTTTTTTAGAGTTGGACCTTGTTTCATCTTGAATAGTTTATCTTCTGACTTTTTAAAAACCTAAAGTCACCAAGACTATCTTTGCTTTGAAATACTCCAAATTTTTGCTTATTGGATTTACATATTTTGAAACAAGACTCAGATCTTCATTTAAAACTTCCTTCTTATTTTAAATTCTTGAGAAATATGTTGTGTGGTACAAATGTTTAGTCCTAATACACAGAATATCACAAACATATGCTGAAATTATAAGGCACATAACCACAGGTCATCGAACAAGGAATTTTTCATCCACGTAATGGTAAGTAATTCCTAGACATAATATACAGATCGAATGATATGTTATTCATTTATCAGGTACACTTATAGATCTTTGGTAATGCCCATGAATTCTTAAAGGTATATTAAAATGTGAAAGCCACATGATATTTATTTCTCATACATACATTTTTAAATAAACTTAAGAAAACATCGCTACCATAAAGTTTCACTTATAGTCATGAATATTTTTTTAAATAGTGGTCTATGAGACAAAATAGCAATTCCTAAGTATGGAGTTCAAAGCCCTCCACAATCTGGCTTCTACCTACCTCTCCAGCCTCATTTCTAACTGTTACTCTAAAGTGTCTAGCAGTAAAAAATACTATGTTGTTTTTAGTCTCAGTGCTTCTGCATATGATAATCTTTTACTGACAAAACTCTTTAATACCACTTCCCTTCCATCACCACCTAACTGGGTAACTTCCCTTCTACTAAAGTGACACTAACCAGCCTGCAGAGCTGGACAGTTCCAAGGCCACCAACACTCCTCCCACAAGGCGCACACACAGACAGACACGCAGAGAGGCTGGGATGAGATTAGAACCTGGCAGATGTAGCCTATCTAGATCTATCAAGGTCTTTATTAATTATATTAGGTTTTCACTGAAACGATTGGGACTAACAGTTGTTAGAGAGCCTAGAGAGATCATTCTGAAGTTTGTACTTGACCAACTCAAGTGGCAGTGGCAGCTCTTGTTCATCAACAGCCAGGAACAACTCTTGGATCATCCTAGAATGTATGCTTACCGTCTCAGGAGAGGCTTTACCTTCTACATGAGTATGTAGCTCATGTAGCTATTCATAAGTAAATATCCACATTTCAAAGATTAAAATTTAAATAGAAGAGTGAAGGGTTAAAAAACAGCCAAGTCTATGGTCATGCCACCGTGAACAAGCCCAATCCTGTCTGATCTCGGAAGCTAAGCAGGGTCGGACCTAGTTAGAACTTGGATGGAAGACCAACTAGGAAGGCCAGGTGCTTGCTGTAGGCATAAAAAATAAAAAATAAGGGATCGTAAGCTGACAAGTTCCTTGCAATCTATGAGGTCAACCAAGGGTTGCCTCGCCTAAAATTAAAAATTTTTAAAAATGTTATAAAAAACAGTCAAGACTCTTTGAGAGAAAAGAATAAGGAGGGAGAACAAAACAAACCAGGTGAGAGATTAAGAAAGACAGATATGGGGGTAGACTAATTGACTTAACAGAATAACAAGCTCAGATTATACAGTAATCGGAGAAATATAAATTAAAACCACATGGAGACACTACTTTATAACAATTAAGTGTGAAATTATTTATAACAATTAAGAAGGCAAAAATTAAGAAGTCTGACAATTTCAAATGTTGAAAAAGATGTGAAGCAACAGAATCTATTAGGAGTATAAATTGGTATAACCACTTTGAAAAACAATTTGGCATTATCTTTTAAAGTCCAACATTTAAATAATCTATGACCCATCAATTTCACTTCTAGATCTATACCCTAGAGTACATATGGTATATAGAAGAAACATGTACAAAAATGTTCTTAGAAGTACTATTCCTAACAGGAAACAAAGCAGAAAAAAAAAGAAATGACCCAAATGTCTATCAATAATAAACTAAAAAGTTTTTGTATAACCATACCATGGAACATACAACAGTGAAAATGAGTAATCTACAGTGAAAATGAGTAAACTACAGCTACCTGATCAAAATAGATGAATTTCAATAACATAATATTGTATCCAAAAAGCAAAAACTAGATGATAGTCTATATGGTATGATACCTTTTTAAAATTAAAAGACAATGCTATTAAACAATAGATTATTTAGGCACACATGTGATAAAGCCAACTAAAAAGAACTAACAAAAGAATGATGAATGTGAAATCCAAAATAGTGGTTACCTCAAAATAAAAGAGGAACACTTAAGTTAAAGAAAATCATTAATAATATTCTAGTTCTTGGGTTGAGGTTGGATAACTTCACTTATTTGTTTTATTTTTAAAATAAAGCAATAAGACTAAATAACAAAATTGTCATAACTTTAAGGATTTCGAATATTTTATCTATCATTTACTGCTGATAAATTACCAGATCTTATATTAATAGGCTTAATACCTTAGAAATTTCAGTGAATCAATAAAGTAACTCTTGAAAAATTCAATATAATTCTTAAAACTTTTAAAATGCCAAATTTACTAGATTTTTCCAAAAAAGAAAGAAAAGGCTTTATGATACCTGATTTCCATGAAGGTCCAAGACATCTAAGTTTTTTAGATTCTCCAGATTTGAGATTTTCTTGATTCTGAAAATCAGAATAAGTAGAGTAGAAATATGGATGTATCATATCTATTATAAATCAAAATATGCTAAAGCATAATTCATTTTAATTTATTGTCAATATCTATATAGAGAGATTATAGTTATATATTTTAAAAAACATATTTCCCATTAATTTAATTAAATTGTTAGATGCAGTCCCACTGAGAGAAATGTCCTCCCATCTTAAAAGTCCTATCTTTAGAAAAGAGAAATTCTACTTCTAAGAAACTTAGGCAAGGCACTTATTCAAGGCAGTTCCCTTCACCTTAGACTATGATCTAAACTCCTTACCTCAGTCCTCAAGGCCCTAAACCATCTGGCTGCTGACTCTTCCTCCAGCCTTATCTCCTACCATGGCTCAGGCTCACTCACTCAGCCACATGAGCTTTCTTGTCTCTAACCTCACAAATTCATTTCTGCTTGGGGTGTTTACCCTTGCTTTTGCTTCTTCCTTAATGTTCTTCCCCCAGGACTTCACATGATTCACAACGTCACATCATTCCAGTCCCAGCTCAAATATCTCCTCAGAATGGTCTTTCCAGATGACTCTATCAAAAATAGCTCTCCCTTCCTGTCTCCATTACTCTTTCCTTCTCCAGCTTTAATTGACCTCAATGCGTTTATCCTTGCCTAAACTTATACTATTCATGTGTTTACTTTTTTATGCTCGCCTTCCTCAAACCAAAATGTGAGCTCTAAGAGGCCAGAAACTTTGATATGTCTACTCTATCCCCAGCAGTCATGACACTGAATAGGCACACAATAAATATTTGTTTAATAAATGAATGAACATACTAACTAAATGGATGAGTGTTATGTATAAGAGTATTCAAAACAGGATTATCTATCACATAGACAAACTGAATCCCCCCTAAATGCTTTCTACTGCTCATGCTTAATTTGTGAATATTTATTTGGAACTTTTGATTTGCCATCTTGTGAAAAACTAAAAATACAGAATTTTATCTCTAAAATAACTCCTCTTATATCCCCTAATGCCTAAGGCCTAACCCTGTCTCCCCCATTCCTATCTTCTATGACTACCATACCTGTCCGACTGCCTCCAACTGGACTATTTTAACAACAACGACAAAAAAGACAAAACAAAAACCACTTCCCTTTCATCGTTCACTCTCCTATAGATCTTACTTTCTCCTACTACCATTATTCCGTGGAGGGAAAGGCACAATGGCAAAGAAAAGATAAAAAGAAAGTTCATGCAGTCCATCTTTATCATCGTCTTGCTTTCATTATTATTTCTGTCATTGTTTACTGCCTCAAAGAACCATTTCCAGCTTCCTAATGTTTCCAGAATGTGGATCATCCCCTAAAACTTCATA
>NW_011888791.1:2608445-2644392 GCF_000151845.1 Pteropus vampyrus
TGGCAGAAACCTGCTTTTTTTCTAGAAAGCACCCTATGCCCTGAACACTCTAAGTCACTTCATCCAAACCATTAGCATCTTTCTGGACTCAATGGAATCTTTAATTAGCCTTTATCCAGAGTCAGGTATTTAATAATATCCTATCTAACACTTAAATCTCTCTAGTAATAATAGCCAATATTAATAATAACAACAATAATAATAATAGCTGCCAAATCAGAAAGGAAAACAGACAAACCTTTCAACACAATTATTCTTCTGTCTGCTTTGTTCTTGAAATTCCTAGAATAGTTGGAGAAAATTACAGTACCCTAATAATATGGCTTAGGAAGAGTGATGCTTTCTAATAGAAATCTGACCTCACAGTTATTAAAGAAGTCTTTTATTAAATTCTTTTATACCTTTAAGCTCACATTCCCTAAAACAGTAGTTCTCAAACTCTTGAGAACTGAATCATCTGGAAGGCTTGCTAAATATAGATCACTGAGCCCCACCTCCAGAGTTTCTTGGATAAGGTCCAAAAATTCGCATTTCTAATAAGTTCTTTGTGCTGAGGTTGCTAGTCCAGGGATCACATTTTGAAAAGTACTGCCCTAAAATATAGACCTTCTTCTTATCAAATCTCAAATCTCCCTCATATGAGCTTTATGAGGGTGAACTCATATACACAATAGAAAATACTAAAGCCTATTCTAAGGAAATAATCAGAGATGAAGACAAAGATTTATGGACAAAGATATTCATTACAGCATTATCATGGCAAAAAAAAATGTACACAATATGAATGTCTAACAAAAGGGAAATATTAAGTAAATATATACCCATATAGATTATACAGCTCTTAACAATTATATTTTCAAAGAATATTTAATGACATGGGACAACATAATAAACTGTAACTATTCAAGTGAAAAATACAGTATAAAAACCATTTTGTAAAACTGTGATATGTGAACATAGAAGAAAGGGTGCTACTCAGTGCTGATAACTAAATCTTGGAACAAGGGCAAAGGGATGACTGCATGTCCTTTCGATGTCATGTCGGAGCACTGTTAACAAGCCTACCTAAAGATCATCTGACTATTTGCTGTTAATTAGAGCCCAAACTCTGTAAATTTATAAACTAACTTGTAGAAAACTGAGGAGATGTAATTATTTTTGACAGGTAAGAATATAATTTATTTCTGTCTAATAAAAAAGATAACCCAGAAGATTATAATTCCATTGCTTTGTAGGACACTGACCTGTTTTATAACTTAACAACTTTATTCCAGCATTCTTTATTTTTCATTGAATATATATATATGTATATACATACATATATATATAATCAGTTTCTCTTATCCTCCTTTAAACCAGTTTTGTCATCTTACTGGTTCTCTCATTACTGAGTTAATTAAAATATTGGCCTGTAATTACTATCTGTTTGAGAATTGTATTTTTAACATTTTGGAAATTATACACAAAGGACAGAGATTGTCTCAGCCCAAATTTCTCTCATTTGGAGGATCAATGTAATCTGTTTCTGAATTGATCAGAAACTCTAGGCACTTTGGAGGTACTTCAGTCATAGAAACCTAAATGTGCAATATGCCTTCCCATTAGGACTCCATCAGGGCCTCACATGCTGTATGCTACCCAGTAAAACAGTCCCTATCTGTTGTGATTTCAAGCATTCTCTTAGCTTTGTCACATACTGGTTTTATGACTCTCACTTCAGATTCTTATTGCTAGGTGAATAGGAAGAAAAATTGGCAAGTTGCTCAGTCAGTTAAATTCAAGACCAACTAACCATCTTGCTGTCTTGTTCTCATGAATTGCCTTTGCCATAGGTTCTCTCCCCACCCCCAGGGCCTGAAATGATATAAAAACAGATACAATTCTAAATAATTTAGAGGCAGATGGAGTTATCAGTTGACCTAGAAGGCCATGGTCAGATTAGGTACTGATGTGAGAAATTTGCAGAATCCTAGTCAGTTGAAGATTTTTACATTAACACCCATGTGACCTGATTTTTAAGTTCTTCCATTAAACAAAACTGAAACTAGAAAAAGACAAGGCTCACCTATCACCACAGTACCTACAGACCTCTAGGGATTTACCACAGCCTGTCTTTGCAGGCCATGTTATGTTACTGATGCCAGGATAAAGACCTCATGACAGGAACTACATGAAGACTAAGCTTTTCAGGTCTCAGAAACAAATTCTTATGTGGGAAACTTCAAGCAACCAAAAAGGAAGAAATATAGAATTCCAGGGTCTGGCAGAGAATTTCGTATATAGTCCTGGGTGATCAGAAGAAAATACGGAGAAGTTCTATTCATTAGCCTTGATCATGAGGGCACCAGAAGATCTCATAAAAACAAACAGGGGATATTGAAAGCAGAAGAGTTAGATGTCAAGAGCTTCAATAGCAAAGTGGAACAGAGGGGTTGGGAGTTCTTTAGCAACAATGTAAACTTCACATACAAGATCTGAACAAGGTCTTTCCAGCTTTTGAGCAGAAATCTCTGTTGGAGCTGCTTGAACTTGGAGGCATATGGTTGCCCTGGATGTTCTTATATCATTCATTGCCTTGGACTAAAAGACAGTGCGGTGCTTCACAATGTGGGAGAAAACTTTCTGGACTTGAGTGGCAGGGGGCAACAAGTAGAACATGGTGACACAGGGTAGCAGATGGGCTTCTCTCTTCTCCAGCAGTCCTCAGCCAGGTTTGCCTAATGATCAATAAAATACTGCCTCTTTAAGCCTCATAGTTCCCTTGTTGTGACAAAGTCAGCTGGCTGGAGAGCATCAGGTAAGTTTTAGGGATCAGATTTGCATTGTACTGATATCTCAGAAATAGGCAATTGGGGAGAATGTAGAATCCGACTCATTTTCTTTTTCATTCAAGAACATTAACAGTTCTAGAATGACTATTTTCTTTATGGGGAAAATAAAGTAAAATGTGACCCAAAACAAACAAACAAAAAATGAAGGCAAAGAAAGAGGAAGAGACTGCATTAGATTGCTTTTTGACTTGACCATAGTAAGAATACAGAGAAGGGCATCAGGTCCCTTAGAGTTAAAGAGGCAAAGAAAGCTTTTAAAAGGTCAGAAGGTCCAAAAGATTGGTTGTTTCAAGGCACAAATTATTTTTTTAAAAACTTAAAAGGTAATTTCTGAGAAGCCAAACAAGCTCAAAAGTGGGAACAGGGAAAGAGAGTAGATGGAAAGGTTATTTAAAACTTAAGAACCAGGAGTAGCAATTATACACTATATTTAAAAGTAGAGACGGAGATTTAAAGTATCACTGGAAAACACCTTACCCAAGGACTAAAAGGGAAAGCATAAAGGCAATGGCACTAAAGAATAAATAGAAGCTGGAGAAACAAAGCAGTAACTCCAAGGATCAGAAATTAGTAAAGAAATTTCTGAGAGAGATAACAGGGAGCACCTTGAAGAGAATGCCTTAAATGTATGAAAAGTTTCCTCCTCACTTTACTCTCTGAGCTGCTCTGGTGGCATATTCCTACTACAGATAGTTTGTACATATCTAACCTTGCAAAAGTCTCTTTACATTCCCATTTCTCCATCTGAAAAATGCGAGAACTGATCACTTCAAGCTCTAATACTATATGATCTTATAATTCCCCCAAGCTCTCTCATGCTACTATAATGATCAGCTTAACACTCACCAACAGTAGCTGACAGACTACATTGACAGGAACTTTCAAGAAACTGCAAAGAACAGATAGATAAGAGCCTAGAAATTTTGGACATGATCTTGGAAAAAGTATCTTATACTACCATTGGCTAATGAGAATAAAGAGGTAATTCAAGATTCATGCTGTGGGGTAAAAAAAAAGACAGGGTAGAGGGGAACCAAGCTTGAGTACAATGCCATATCTATACTTCATCATTTGATAATACAAAAGTCATTTTTAGATTTTGCCAAACAGCGCTTCTTTCATTGCAAAAGCTATCCAGTGAAGCACAACGGAGAGAAAAGTCATAATCAACTCTCAAGGAAATTAGTTGGGAATTGTGTAGCTGCACCACATAGTAGAACTTTACGAAAAGAACTGGGTATATTCATATGGGATGTAATCCTAAATACATGCTGAAAACAACATCTGAGCAAGAATCAATAGTAATTTGACAATCACGAGGTATCAAAGACATCTGATACCTCAGTTAAGTGCTGAGAAGAATCACTAGTGAAATACAACTGCCTAAAGTGAACACATGCTTAAAATACAGCCTAAGAAAACATAAACGCCAAAGTCCACTATTTACTTCCATATAAGATATGGCACTGGAATGCAATGGAAATAAAACACACTCAAATAAATGTTATTTGTTCTGCCTTATTTTCAGACTGAATATCAAAAAATAAATTACAACTGAATCTTAATCCATTCAAATAATCTTTTGAAAAATTTAGTCTATTAGGTTCTTAACTATTTTTCAATTCTGAGTTGCCATCTAAACACCACAGGACTCCACATTAGTCTTAAGTATAATAAACAAAAACTGCTCTACAAAGATTACCTGTTTTTCCCCAACAGAAGGACACGGAGGGATCTCAGAGTAGAAAGTCCACTAATTTCTTCAATCTGGTTATCATATAAATCCAAGAATATTAGCCTCTGTAGATTAGAAATATTTTGGATTCGAGTTATAAAATTGTGTTGGAAGTTCAACAAACGAAGGTGCTCTTCCCCATCGATGATAGGACATACAGTCAGCTTTTGCCTAAAAAAACATTTTAAAAAGTTAATAAGTTTCTGATTTGGTAGCCTGGCTCCCATGTTGTGAGGAGAAAAAGATAAATAGAATCACTTCCTGCCTCCATGAACTAAGCATCCTATATCTAATTGCAAATCATTCATATAAAACCCCATATACTTTGACAAGGGTAAGTATTAAAATAAAGTCTAAGCTCTCATTGTATTAAAAAAAAAAAAAACTCCCATATAAATTATTTCACACTCTATGTAAATGCCTTCTTCAGTAGAGGCTTAGATGATTCAAAAAACAATGTCACATGACCAGAGATATGCCCTTGCCATCAATCCACCAATGTAAAGACAATTTAGTTGCCCAGACGATTAAGTCATCAGAAGAAAAAAAAAAAAAAAACATACAAAACGGTCTCTCATAGAATCATAGCCTCTTGAGCTGGATGATACCATAGGAAGAGTAAGAAATTCAGCCATCTACAGTTCACCTTGATAAAGACAATTTCATCCTAAAGTTCGCTAATGATAAGGTGGTCTTTACTGAACATTTCTGCAGAAGCTTAGACTTTAAGTATATGTTTACACGTTTAACACTAACTTTGAACTTTACAGAACATTTAGAATATTATAGGGTAGGATGAAACCTTAACAATATATGCCTTTAGATATATTTAAAACAGTAAACCTCCATTATGCAAAAAGTTATAATGTATTACATGTGAAGTAATATGTGCAGGGCCCTTTAAGAATTCTACTAGTGTAATAAAACGGCCAGACAGAAATGATTCTACTCTGAAATTTCAAGAGTCTTCATGGAAAATGTAGTTCTATTGATCAGAATGTGAACAAATCTAATCGAGAGATTAATTAAAAATATTTCCTTTCAGTAAAAATCAAGTTAATGAAAACTTTAAAGCAAATAAATCAGTGCTACAAAAATAAGTGAAACTGTGGAAGTGATTGGAATCCTCCTTATAAAGAGAAAAAAAAAATGATTAGCATAGAAAATAACCAAATGTTAATCATTGACAAAGATATGATGTTTAAAAATGCAGACCCTAAAAAAATTGGTTTAAAAAGAAGAAAAGTAAAAAATATTAGGTAATAGTTTAATTCTTTTAATGTGTGCTTAGTAGTTAAAATTTATTTCATGTACTCAATTCTACGACCTCATTTGGTACTTCTGTCTTATAAATTATAAATTAATAAGTTATAAGTATTCTGGTTTAAAATTTATATCTTTATACATCTGCTTAGAAAAAAACTTAAATTGTCTCATTTTTCCTGCTTCAGTCTTCCTCTGGTACCTTCAGCTTTTAGTTCATCTAATTCTTGAGTCACTCATCACTAAGATAGGGAAAAAAAAATAACCTCTGACCCACCTCTTAAATATGTCACTGCAGCTTAAAATAAAATCACTTTCTCAGAATTCAAACCAGTGACTAATTCCCTACTCTAAGGCTCACTTGTATAGCCCTTAACCCCATAAGTCCCTGTCATCCAGCAGAATAAGCAAACAAACACACACTGGGTTATTGCCCTAGTGTCCTCCAGGAGAGTTCGTTGTCTACAAAATCCCTCAGTTCTCTACCTTCTATCCCATTACTGAGGTGTCTATGTGTTTGCCTCTGTATTTCCTACTTGATGCTGGTAGGCTGCCATCCTGGTACTCCAGGCCTACCCTAACTCCCAGGGCGGCCAGAGTCTAGTTCTTCCAAGCATTTCTTCTCAGGGCTGGATTCTACTCTTGACCCCTCAGTCTCCCAGCTAACAAAATGCATGGCATGGCAGATCTCCCTTTGAAAATCACTGCTGTTGCCAATTGGCTCTCAAATAATAATCCCTGAGTGCCTTGCTGCTGGCCCAGCTTTTGTGACTGTACATCCTGGTACTGATCAAATTATGCCTAACCTTATGACATCTTTGTGATCCTGCCATTTCAAAACCAGCCTTTAAATCTGAGTCAATTTCCTTAGTCTTGACTTTCCTAGGTAAGCATATCTCCACCTGATCAAAGTTTGCTTCTTCACCCCAGAGGCCCACGTGCTAAGGATCATCTTCATAACTGCCTAAGTCACCCCAAGCAACAATGCAAGTACCTAACTTGTTATAAATCTAATAAGAGCCACAATCTTATAAATACTGGCTCCTGTTATTCTCAAGTAACATGGAACTGAAGGGCTGAGGTACTATTCTTGGCTGAACTTTTAAAGACTGAGATAAAAATTATCATAAAATCTCTCAAAACATTAAAATGATATTGTGAAACTTAAAAATATTAGCATTAGAATTTCAAAAACCAACAATACTACAAAGACGTCATGACAGTTACTGCCCTCAAGTGTTACTTTGCCTACAAAACACGTTACACCCTACAAAGAGCTTTCTCTCACATATAAACATAAATGATCCATGACAATTTGCTGTCAGGTATGCACTGCTAGGTTAAGAAGTTTGTTTAAAAATTTGCTGTTAAATGGGCACTGCTAAGCTAAAGGTATACACAGCCGAGATAGTTTCTCTGCTAGTTATAGCACCAAAGTAGGGTCGGGATCCTTCATCCACCACTATATTGCAGGTACCTTCCTGGATTTAAAGATGGAGATCAAGTCCTAAATATATTTGTTCATTTAAAAATTTTTTATTGAGAGCTTATTCTGTCCCAGGCTCTGTTTTAGGTGCTAGAGATTCAGAATTGAACAAGACTCCCAATGTTTGTTGAGCTATTCTAGTAGGAGGAGACAAATAATAAACTTGATAGGTAAAATATTTAATATATTAGAGGGTGATAAGTACTAAGAAGAAAAATTAAGCAGAGAAGGGGGCTAGAGACTACCTGGGTGGAAGGGTTTGCAGCTTTGGAGAGGGTAACCAAGGAAGGTCATCCCTGAGATGACGGCATTTGAGTAAAAATCTGAAGGAGGGAAGGGAGTGAGCCTACAGATATGTGGAGGAACAGCATTCCAGGTAGAGGGAAGAGCAAGTACAAAAACCCTGAGAGGTAAGCATGCCTGGTATATTCAAGGAGGCAGAGTGAGTGAAGGAAATTAGAAGGAGGCAAGGTCAGTGAGGTAACAGGGAATGTAACTAGATAGGGCCCAGAAGCCTGTATGAGGACTATATGGTAAAGTTTTTTTCCCTATCCTAAAATCCATTTTCAACAATGTCATATTTTAGAAGTATTTAGTACTTTTTCAGAGTATAATCAAGCTCTTTTATATTATATAGATGTAAAATTCCTCCCCATACCTCTGGAAGGATAAATGAAAAATTGTTAACAGTGATTATACCTAGTAGGTAGGAGAACTGGATAGCAGGAGAACAAGAGGCGTTAGACTCGAACCTTTCAAACCTTGTTCCGTGTCTATGTATTTTAGTCAAAAAAGTAAAATAAATGAAATTGTCCTCACCTTTCTAGGGTCAACCTGTCCGAGTAAAGAATTTTCTCTTCAGAAGAACGGTGGAGAATGGGAAATGATGGCATTGATGAGCTCACCAAATTAATATGATCACCTATTAAAAATGATATACAAATTACTTGATTAAGAAAAACCTTTAAAACCTTAAAACTAAAGTCACCTTATATTTGGAGAACTTTGGCACCTACAAATACCTTTTCTAGGAAGTATAGTTTCCATAGTTCTCCATATTTGAAATTAACTACCAAATTTGAATTTGTTTCTTTCCTCTTCAAACCTAAGCTATGTGTTCTGTGTATGACAAATAATTTTTCCCTTGCCTTATAGATTTGTTGAAAGTACAGAACTACTCTAGTGCTATCTTTATCCCTTTATAATTTGACTCCTAATACTAAATTTTAACTCTCTTATAACTGAGATGATAGTCCCTCATTACCAGATACATTTGGGCCAGCACTATGACAGCCCTGCCGGATTCTGGACTTTGAAGGTGTCTGAATGGAAGAATCTCCAAATGCTGATAAGGAGCTCATGGTAGTTTTCATTTCCAGCCCACATAGTTCTGTCACGTTTGTTGTGGATGAGATGCATGATGATTTATTACGAGGCGAAGGGCTTATTACTCTTCCATCTCCTTCAAAATATCAAAAAGTTTATCACAAAGCTACGAAACACATGACTTTGCTAAAGGATATACAGAGAAAGTAGTTTTGGATAGCAAATGTAAACCTCACATCATTATATTTTTTTTGTATGATCAGGTACTATTAATAGAGAATATTGCAGAACCAAAGTGGATGTCAATAAATCTTATATACTTATAGTGAGGATCCACAGGGCATACAACACCCCCATTAGATTTATGGGCTGTTGGTTAGATCAGGGGTCCTCAATCCCCGGGCCTCAGACTAGTACAGGTCCTTGGCCTGTTAGGAACCGGCCACATAGCAGGAGGAGAGCGGCAGGCAAGTGAGTGAAGCTTCATCTGTGTTTGCAGCCACTCCCCAGGGCTAGCATCACGGCCTCAGCTCCACCTCAGATCATCAGGCATTAATTTCTCACAGGAGCACTGGTCCCTGGTGCCAAAAAGGTTGGGGACCGCTGGGTTAGATGTTGTTCCTGCCATTAGGTAGCTTTCAATCTAGTGGGCAAACCAGTATGAAATTAATAAACTATATAGAAGAACATAAACAAAATACAGAATAAAAAATAATACCTAATAATATATTCACACATAAATGTGTCTGGTTATTTTTCACTTAAAGAAGATGGTTACAGATGGGTTTAGGGGGAGAGTATATTAAGATATATTCTAAAGACCTAGAAGAATGTAGAATGGTCAAGAAGAGATGCTTGGAATATCCAGAAAAGAGGTAAAATCAGAGTAATAGGTCAAAGGTGACAGTTTGAACACCAGAGGAATTCTACTATATCTTCTTCTATGAGGAGAAAATTTCCTGAAAGCAGCAACTGATGTTGAGGGGAGTGATAAGCAGTAAAATGGAACCTAAGGTTACCATAGAATTCTGCTACTTAAACTGACCAATATGAACAAAACACGAAACCAAATCTAGGATGTTAACATAATCTTTGGGAGGCCATCAGACAATATGATGACAACTTAGTTCCACATAGATTGTATTAAAGAGCTAGAAAGCAATGGTATTTGCTAGCTTCTCCAGGTTTGCATGGCATAAACCCAAGTATCACACACCTAGCTTCTTGAACAAAATAACCAGTGCTCACATCCCACTTTTCTGAATATCATAAAATATCAAGATAACTAATAATGATGTTCTAGAGTACAAGCATTCAGAATTGACATGATGTTTAACAAGGAACTGGACTTGAGATATGACCAGCTGCTAGCATGATACCCAAACAACCATCATTCTATAAACTGATTTGGAAATCAAAACAAACAGAAACTAGTCTAAGGATTAACTGATTAAGGATTAACTGGTCAGCTAAAGATGATCAAGGAAAAACTCTGAACAACAGACAACCTTGATTTTTCTTGTTAGTATCAGAGTTGGGTTTTTAAAATTCTTCTGTGAACACTTCAAGCCAATTCTCAATTTAAGAGGCAAATTTAAACTTTATAAGACTTTGGATGTAGAGGCAGTAATTGACCAGTAAATTTTATTTACATTCAGTAAGTAAAAGAGTTTTATCTTCACATTTTTTGGTTCCTATTATACACAGAAGTCATAATCACTACCCAAATGATGAGCTTACTATAATAATCAGTGTGCTATACATCTTACAATAAATAGCAAGAGATGAGACTGATTAAGTAGAAAGGTCTTAAAATCAACAAAAAAGATCATTTAAATGACTGAGAATCCGAGTGATCTGCACTTGAAACATCCACATATTTATGTGGATATATAAACACCCACGTACACACAGACATGTACATATCAAACACCTATGTATATATAGAATGTTTCATACTACATATAAACTACATTACTATGTGCCAAAATTTTAATTGAAATATTTCTTGTTTGTTTCATATATCACTATTTAATTTACCAGATATGTAGGCCTTCACTTCCCAATTAGATGTATAAGTTCCTTGAGATACAGACCTCATTTTACATCCTTTATATTCTTGGAAGAATCTAAGTTCAGTAGACAATCAGTAAATTAACTGATTTTCCAATTTACTAAGACTTAATTAGAAATCTATTTTGTATATATTATTTCTGTTAAAAAAGAAAATCAGAAATTCTTGCATTTCAGTATTAAAATGCTGAATTATGAATTCTTTCATAATTAGGATCTCAAAGTATTTAGAGGCATAATGGTCTACATTTGGTAAGAGTCTTCACTGCACTGAACCCTAAATACATGGATAGATAACTGGGTGAACAGATGGGTGAGTGAATGAATGGAAAGAAAGATGGATGGATTGGGTGGTTGGATGGGTGGCTGGCTGGATAATATAGTATATGGTCAAATATATGTGTCCACTCAGCCTTGCCTTTGAGAGTGTTTTGGTAACCAAAATCCTGATTTTAGATTTTCTAGTGATTTATCACAATCGTAAGAGTCAAGCACTGTCTCTTCCTCTCTATATACACATTTTAGAATTCTTAATTAAGGGGTTTAATCAATTAAGGCCTGGTTAACTGAGATTTTGCTATATAGTAGACCCTGGAATATCTGATGCTTTCAAAATTTCAAGGATACAGGGGTTAACTCTCAACAATAATCTGAAAGCCTAAAAGAAATCACATACCAAGTTTTAAAACCAGCCTAACTAAAACAGAGTTTCTTTACTTTGGACTAAGAGTACTACTGGTTAATTTATGTCGAACAACAAGCGGGGAATGGGTGCCAACTCCCATGCAATCAAAGTCTAACTACTGACTCCCCAAAATCTTCAATAGTCCCTCGATGTCTGTGGGGGATTGGTTCCAGGACCCTCAGCAGATACCAAAACCCATGGATGCTCAAGTCCCTTATATAAAATGGCATAGAACAATGCATACAGTTGACCCTTGGCATCCATAGCTTCCTAAGAGCAGATTGAAAATACTGTTTTCCATTCAGGTTGGTTGCATCCACAGATGTGCAACCCAGGGATACAAAGCACTGACTGTATATTTATTGAAAAAAAATCCACATATAAGTGGATCCACGCAGTTCAAACCAGTATTGTTTAACAGTCAAATATATACATATATATATTCGATTCATTTTGAAAAATGGAAAAAAATTAAAAATTGTGATGATTGGGTATTAGGATGCCATTTATTTATTTATTTTTTAACATTTTATTTTTTTATTTTCCCCCTCCCCGCTAGGATGCCATTTATTATATAGAAGTCCCCATACTTTTCCTAATAGAGTGCTACTTATAATTTTTCTAAAGTTTTATGCCTTTGGAAGTAGAATAGTGAGCAAAAGTCAAGAAGACAGCTGCACACTATGTGGAGTTCTTTCCATGAACCTGTCTGGAACTATGGAGGAGGCACACTTGGAAAACAACCAGGTATAAGTGAGTAGCCTATCACAGAGAATGATTCTGAATAAAAGCTTTTAATGAAAAACAAATGGCTGTATTTTTCCCTAAAGAGTTCATTTGTATTTTATGGATCACTATTTATATACAACACCTTATTCATCTCTCATATTCACAAAATTCAGTGCCTCCATATTATTTCCTCATTAGCAAATATCAGGCAATACTTTCCCACTTAAATAAATTTACCTGGCCAGGCATCTACAAATATGTATACCAACTTCCTCCTCTAACTTGAGAATAGCTTGGGAAAATATTTAAGTTTGACTCAATTTAGAAAAAAAGTTAAGATATTGTTATCAAAAATATGAAAGAAACTCACAATGCAAGCATAAGAAATCCTACTTGAGAACTTCCAGGTTCGCATCTATAACTCTGTGCCTAATACTGTGACTGGCAGATAGTACATACTCGATGAATATGTAATCAACCAAACCAAAGAAGGCAAGACAGATGTTTCCTGCACTGTGGAACTATGGTTAGGTTGATGTGGCGTCCAGCAATTGGCCAAGACAAGAGTGTAGGATATAGGAAAGAGAAAAATCATGTCAGATTAGATATGAGCCTAAGAAGAAGGTCTAGAAGTAATGAAACAAAAAAGGAAAACTAATCTAATATTCAGAATCGCCACATGTTCATGCAGTAATGAGATGAATAATCTAGAGAGGCCTATACTGATCAGCCCTCTCATACAAACTCCTAAGAGGTAGGGATGGTACTATACATAAGGATTCTGTAGTGCTTAATATTAGCACATTACAGATAGCTAACAGTTGTTAGCAACCAAATAAAAACTAAAATGCACAATAGGAAATATCTCCTTAAACTAAAAAATAAAGCAATATAACCAGAGGATGTAAAGCAGTATTTTTTTAAAAAGTTGTCCACAAACCACCCAAGATCTACAAAATCCATCAGAACCACTTGAGAATTATTTAAATGCACATTTCCAAATCCCACCCAAAATCTACAAAATCAGAATGGGGAAGGGGAAAAGGGCAAGGGGAGCACTAAGAATCTGCATTCCTAACAAGATCTCAGGTGATGCACACTAAAGTTTAAGGGCTTTGATAGAAAATATCTATAATTATATGTGTTAATAAAGGAAAGAGACTGTTTCTTTCCACTCCTAACTTTCCACTCTTCCCACTGTTTCCCTGTTTCCTAAAGATCTGTGTTCCCTAATTAGCCATTTTTCCAAGTTCTTATACAGTATTTGAAAGATTCTTTCCCATTTTCTTGTACATAGCCCATCCTCAAACTAAATACAACATTTTTTTTCTGAATTAGAAAGCATCTACTATGCTGTGTATGTAAAATCAATTCTGATTTAAACAAATACCGAGACAATTTGGTACCAATTAACCATTTCACTTTTAATTAAAGCATATTTGGATCTAGAAAATCAATATTATTAAACAGTATTACCCAGTGAAGATAAACCATATATGATCTCTACTCACTGACAATACCTTGCCTACTTGAATAGTTTCTTTCAAGGTCATGTTGTAAGAGTCGACCAGGAAATGATGGTGTTTCTTTATTTAGCCTGAATTCAACCTAAAAAAAAAAAACATTATTTGAGAAAAAAAAATTTGGATAAGAATTTAACAATAAATAATAAAGATAGTTATAAAACAACATGCAATAATTGATCAATACACAGATAAACCTTGAAAAAAACACCATGCTGAAAGAAAGAAGCCAGACACAAAATGTCACATACTGTATGATTCCATTTATGATATATTGAGAGTAAGAAAATCTATGGAGAGAGAAAGTAAATTTGTGGCTTCATTGGGGTGGGATAGGGAACATGGGGAGTGACTGCTTAATGAGTATAGGGGCTCCCTTTTGGGTGATAAAAAGTTCTGGAACTAGATAGTGCTGACAGCTATACAACACTGTGAATGTATTTAATGCCACTGATTTGTATAACTTAAAATGATTAAAATGGTAAATTTTGTCATGTGTATTTTACCACACACACATACACACACAGTCAATTTCAAAAGGTCAGATGAAACTATGCTTCAGTCTGAGGCACTTCTAACTCCTTCAAACCCTCACCACAATTACAATCATTAAAAGAATCACTGTCTCAAAAATAAAAGCAAAAAACATACAATAAAAACTAAATTCTGTGGAAAAAAATCAATTTTTATTATTAGAATTCCTTTAAGAGTCCAATTATAACATAACAAAATAGTAAAATTTTATATCTAAAGCTTCTAAGAAGAGATTTCTCTAAATTGGTTTTAAATTAGTTGATAGGAGAATTTTTAAAAATCAAACAATCTGTCATGATTAACCACAAAAACCCCTAAATATGCATTTTGAAATAGCATTTGCTTTATCTCCTTATGAATTATGTAAGCTAATGGTATTTTCTTAAAACATATGTCTACAAGAGAAAATGAACTGTTTGAAAAGAATTTGGATAAAGCATATCATTCCTAGAAACACACTGGTAGAATAGGATTTATCCAGTGAAATCAATTAGCAAAACTTTGGAGGGAATACATTATGTCCAATTATAATAGGGAATATTTTCAATTAATCTAGCTAACTGTTATTTATCCAAGATGATCAAATGGTCTAGTTGTCAAGTATTTATTTTCATATATATAACGTAATCAACTGCTGCCTCTTTGACTTTCTTTAGAAAAAAAAAACTGAATTGTGATAGTTGGAGGTGTACAACATGGTCACAGTAGAAAAATTATATTGTATCTTGAGACACAATTGTGTGGAAGGTGAGTTAGTGAGTGCTAAGATGAGAAAGGAGAGAAAGAAAAACACACGAATCTCAAAAATCAAACCAAAAGCCAGAAATTATGGAAATATCAGAGATATTATGTGTAAACTGTTTGGGAAAAAAGAATCATGTTCATAATCTTAAGTTTAAATAGCATTAAACCTAATATACTTCCACTGCTAATCTATTTTTCTCCCCTGATTTTAAATGGAATGTATAGATATGTCCCCCTAAATTATCACATTTTACCTATTGTAAGATTCCATTAGTAGTAATATATACCATCATTTTATCCATTACTAAGAAAGAAAATTCTTTCCCAATCGAACTATAATATGCCATCAATTTTAAGAAGGATTCTGATTTAAGAAATGTTCAAATGTCAAGAAAAAAAAACCCTTACCTTTTCCAACTGGTGAAATAAGATTCAGTTTTTTACAAAGGATTTTTGGCTTTATGTAGGCAGAAAATAAAAATTAGGTTTAGATTGGAGACCAAAATAAATATAGTTAAAATTTCCAGTTATACTCTACTCTTTAAATCATGCTATTATTTCTTACTTTGTTTTTTTCAGGAAGGGATGATGTTTGAATAACCAGATGAAGCCCACAGTTCACCTGCAATGTAAAAATTAAAACATAAAATATGTTCTTAACGAACACACCTCCCCAAAATAGTACAGATAAAGATAAAATCCTCTCACAAAAAAATAGAATAATAAAACAGAATGCTTGCTTTTTGTTTCTGGTATATGATCATGTTCTACTGATTTGTTGGAAAAAATAAAATCACAACTAAGAATTAAAAGGTTTCACTGTGATTTATTTTCCAAAATGTCTGCAGCAATTTAGCCCTCTACTTAGCATCTAAGGATTTTGACACTTGCCATTTCAGGCCTAAGTAAACATCTCAAAGGAACAGGTGAAGGAGGTTAGAGAAGCTGTTATTAGTAAATTATTTTCTTAATTAAAAAAAAAAGAAACTTGTTAAAGGAATTTAGACGAATCTTAGCCTTTCACAGCAGAGCAGCTCCACCTTCTGGGAAGCCCAGATCTGGGATAAGTCTTTTGAGTAACCACCATACAATATTAAAACTCTCCAAATGCCTTAGTCCAGTCTATAAATCTCAAGCCTCAGTCAGACAATACCTTAAGTAGATTCATAGGTCATGGTCTCAATAATACATCACCTAAGACAAAGACGCCAGACGAAAAGGACGATACGAATGGAAAGAAAGGGAAAGTAGGAGACTCAACCTACGTTGTTCGTAGCCCGGCCAGAAACAGAGCGGTATTTTCCGGGAATCATGGCAGGAGACAGTCCAGGATCTGTTAGATCGGCCTTAGAAGTGACGATACAGCAAAGATTCAGAGAGACCGAAAGGGGTCATCTCCCAGGCAACCCGCTCAGGGGTTACTATGGAAACAATCATTTCCGGTCTGGTCCTCTCCCAAATCTCCGGGCCGACACAGTCATTAAAGCATCTGGTTATGTTTGTGGGGGCCCAGTGTGTCAGCCCTTCCTTGTTCGATTTTCCTGGCCTCATAAAAACAGTGGAAGAAGAGGGAGAATGAGACTGGAAAGAGGCTGGCCACTTCAGTAGCTATGACAACCACCACTTCCGGTCCGTGCCTCTTTACGGCCCACCTCAGCTCTGCCCGCGCGAAATTTGTATCTGCCTGTAGCCAACTGCTCTTGAGGGAGGGCTGCGGAGTAGAGGAGGAAGATATCCTAGAGCTGGGAACCCTCACATTTAGGGCCTCAGTTCCGCACTTCCGGTGGCCGGAGGTAGAGGGAGGAAACGGGCCCGAGGCGGCGTCGACTGCCGCGCGCAAGACAGAAGATCCTGCTCCCCGGCTCCAAAGGCCACCACTATGCCGGCCTGCTGCGTGGCCGCCCACTGCGGCAACACCACCAAGTCCAAGAAGTCTCTGTTCCGCTTCCCCAAGGACCAGACCGTGCGGCTGCTGTGGGACCGCTTCGTGCGGGGTCGCCGCGCCGACTGGTACGGGGGCAATGACCGCTCGGTCATCTACTCTGACCACTTCGCTCCGGCCTGTTTTGACGTCTCTTCGGTGATTCAGAAGAACCTGCGCTTCTCCCAGCGCCTGAGTCTCGTGGCAGGCGCCGTGCCCACCCTGCTTCGTATGTGTTCCCCAGCACCTACGACGGAAGAGGAGGGAGACCAAGCGGGCGACCCTGAAAAGCGAGGGAAGCCGCAGGCAGTCAGGCATTCAGAGGCCGTCCCGCGTCCGGAGTCCTATGCACTCCTCCGAGCCAGGAAGATGGCTGCAGCTTCATAGGTAAAAGGACACCCAGGAGCCCACCGAGGGTGGTGAAGGACCTTCGGACTGTGGCTGGGTTCTCCACTTAGTGTCTCCTTGGGAAAGTCACCTCACCTCGAAGGTTTTCCTTGTGTCTTACCTGTAAAATTAGGTGTGTACTTTAAAGGATCTCCAAGATCCTATTTAGCATTAACACCTATGTACTCCTCCCCCGAAAACGCAAACAAGCACTCACTGTTGTCCTTCAAGTTGTAAAGTCGCCGGCACTTCCGTGTCAGAATTTTTAAATAGGAAGTTTTAGTTGAACAAATGTCAAGGAATTGGGTGCTTTAAACTTTTTGCATAACATACTACACAAGCTTGAGGAAATGTCAATGATATATGTCAAATGGTGAGGGGAGGGGGTTGGAGAGCTACTGTTGAAGATGGTGCCTGCTGTTAAACAATCCCTTCCCACTCCTAAACCCTTTTGACTCTTACTAGCTACCTTTAAATTAAACGATCCTAGTAAGATGAATTTAACCCTTCTTGCCTTCATCTGCCTACTTTCTTTATCCTTATAAGTATTGATTACACTTATTTTGCATCTGGTCACTACTTTTTCTTTCCCACTTCCCATCTTAAAGATTTCCTAGCCTTCTTTGAGATAATGAAAGGTCAGCCCTATCACTGTTACATAGATTAGGTTATGACACTTAATTGGATTTAAAAAGTATTCATTTCTACAAATGAGAACACCAAAAAGTGCCCCGTATGTCAGATGGGTACTAGACTTATCTGAGTGATCACTTCATAAGTTATATAAATGTCTAGTCACTATGTTGTACACCTGGAACTAATATGTCAACTGTAATAAAAAAAAATTTTTTTAAGTTTTAGGTGACCTGTAACTGACATTTTGGCTTTGAATATATAAAAATATTCATAGAACTTTAGAGCTGAAGAAAACCTGAGTGTGCATCTAGTCCAAACTCACAATTTATGAATAAGGAAGCCATTCCAGGAGACTGATAATTTCCTTGCTCTAGATCTGATTACCAGACCAAAACTATGCAGTACCAACCTGCTTTAAACATTGGGGTGGTTGCTTAAGACCCTTTAATGTCATCTTGCAATTACTAGGATAAAGAACAAAATTATTAACACAATCTGTAAGTACCTGCGTGCTTTCTGTCCTCACCTACCACACCTGTTCTATCCAAGGCCACTGTTGCTCACTGTGCACCAGTCTCGCTGACCTTTTCGTTGTTTCATGCAATACCCTGGAATTATGCCACTCCCGTTCCCCATCATCATCATTACTTAAGTCTTTTTATGTAAAAACCAGCTCAAACATCCTTCCCCTTTGATCCCCTAATTATGTCCTCTCATTCTTCATATATGTCATATAGCACATATACTTCAGTAGCACTCATCACAGTTGTCATGAAATAATTATGTAGTTTGCTTAATGTTCGTTCCGCACATTAGAATGTAAGCTCCATGAGAGCAGGGATCATATCTGATTTGTTCATTATTGTATTCTCAGTAGCTAGAACAATATTTTGCAAATATAAGGAATTCAGTAAATATTTGTGGAATGATTATGTGACTATAAGAACATTTTTGTGTGCTATAATAGAATTTTCAATTCTCTGCCAGTTTCCCTTCCCACCAAGCTATATGCCACTCAAGACATCTGTCCTTTCCTTGAACCACGTGTCTACCATCCCTACCTACCCACCCTTTACCCAAGCACATGTATGTACATCTATATGTAAATATATAGTAAAAGATAAACATGTGTCACACACCTTTACACCATTTTTTCCCTCATAATAATACCACCTAATCAAAATTGTGGTGAAGAAAAGTCAATCTAATGTAACAACCAAAGATTTTATAATACAACAAAAGCTAACTTGAGAAGTCCAGAAGAGATATCAGATCTGTTTTCCAATTAGTAAGTATATCCAGCCAACATTTCTAATAATCCATATTACATTAATATACTTGTGGAGTTATGTATGAATTTTAATAGTAGTTTAACAGTATATAAGGTAAAAATAAAAGGTCTATTTAGAGTTGATAGTAATAAATTTTTGGCCTGGTCTGGATTGAGAACCTCAATAACATTGCGAAGAAAGTTTGCTTGTGCCTCAACAGGCTCCTAACTCTACTTGCTCTTTTCCTTTCCATTTCTAGGACCAACTGACTAAAAGTCAAATTTCCAGTCATTCTACATGTATCGGGCTATTGCAAACCATTCTGGGTGCCTTGTGCTATATGTAGATAAATATAAGCACGAATGTCCCTATCTTTAGGGAGCTTGAGGAAAGATTATTGGCCACCTCCAAGGAAGAAAGCACGTTCCGAGGAGCACTGTACAGTGTCTGATATTTTGCTTCACAAAGCAATGATTATTGTTTTTCCTTAACTGTTAAATCTGCATCCTTGTTTTTTTTTATTCAACTACATCTTTTAAACTTTAATTGAAATACAGCATATATACAAGAAAGTGCACAAATCTTAAGTTATTAAATTATCACATACTGAACCTGTATAACCACTACCTAGGTCAAAGAAATAGAACATTACTAGCAACCCAGGAGTTCCTATATTACCGCAGCCCCAACCCCTCCCAATTCCTCAGAGGAACCAAGTTTGCTTTTTTTTTGAACTTCATATGAATAGAATCATACTGTAGCATTTCTTGTGTCTGGCATCTTCATTCAACATATTTGTGAGATTCAACCATTCTGTTACATATAGCAGTAATTTGTTTTTCATCATTACAAAGCAGTCCATTGTATGAACATACTAACAGTTTTAAATCTGTAGTACATTTGAGTTGTTATCAGTTGGGGGCTATTATAAGTAATGTTGCTATATACAATCTTCTACATGTACTTTTCATATGCCTACACATTTCTGATGGTTATTTACCTAGAACTACTGGTACATAGTATTATATTAAACTTTGTAAATAATACCAAGTAGTTTTCTAAAATACTTGTACCAATGTACACTCTACCAGTAGCATATGAGAGTTTATATTGTTCCACATACTTGTCTGCACTTGGATGGTCAGTCTTTTACATTTAAGTTCTTTTGCAGGGTGTGTGGTGGTGGTTTACTTTGCAGTCTCATTTTGTAAATTAAATTAGTAAGAAAACACCTTTCCAAATGTTAATTGAATATTTGGATAGCCTCTTTGATGATATACCCATTTTTCTGTTGGATTGTCTTTTTCTTGTTGATTTAAAGTTCTTAAATTCTGCTACAAGTCTTTTGTCAGTTAAATATGTTTTAATATCTTCTCCCACTGTGGCTTGCTTCTTTAGTCTTATAAGTGTCTTCTGATATACTGTACTTTTTCATTTCAATGTAGGCCAACTTACCAATCTTTTTCTGTATGCTTAATGCTTAAAGCATTCTATATTGTTTATAAACTTACCGCTTTTACTTTTTACATTAAGATCCACAGCTCATTCAGAATTGATTTTTGTGAATGTGAGGTAGAGTTTCATTTTTCCCCATGTAGAATCAGTATCTTTCATTGGAAAGACTAGCATTTCCTTATTGCCCTGCAGTGTCAACTTTGTCATAAATCAAGTTTCTATATATGCATAAGTCTGTTTCCACATTTTTTGATAATCAATGCATATATATTTGAATAGGTCATGCATACACATTATACAAAGTAAAATTGACACAAAGAATATCAAGTGAAAAATACTTTTTGTCAAATATGTGGTAACAGAAATAAATCTAACTATGGGAGGTGAACATACAGTGTAAATATATATATGCCTTATTGTTAAAGTGTATAGCTGAAACTTATTGGATTTTGTCAACCAATGTCATCATAAAAAAATAAATAGAAAAGAAAACAAATATTTAAAATAAATAATAAATAAATATCTTTCCTACCCTTTTGCCCTAGCCTTGCCCTCTCCCAGCTCCAACCAAGGCCTCTCCCTAGAGATAATCACTCATTAATTAATATGTTTTTAAACAGTATTTTGGTATTTTGCCTATTTCATTTAGTAAGGAATAATGGTATATGCCAGATTTACAGATAAAATAAGTATAATAAAATAATTCCATTTTTGGCAGAAATATGTTTCTAAGTTAGCACTATTGAGGGTTGGGGAGATTCTCTTCTCTTTTTCTGTAACAAATATGAAGCCCCTAAAGCACTAGGTAACTCAAAAACAGCATATACTATAGAAACCCGGGTCTTAATGCCTTCGACATGTTTCCTGTGTCACGGTCCTTCCCTCTCCTATCTAGCTTGACCTGGAGAATCCTGGTATTCTTACATGTGGGACATGTTTCTTAGGCTCCCCATTTTGGCTGCCTCCTTGTAACTGTTTCTATGTGTTAGATAAGACTCCTAAGTCTCCCAGTCTCAGCAGAGTGGCTTTATGAAGTAGGTAGTCTGTGAGGCCCAGTGGCACAATCTTCCCTGGTCATCTGAGCAAAGTGCTCAAGGTGTGTCCCTTGTGTGGGTTGTGGGTGCCCTCCTGTTATAGTTGAGCCTTGGTTGTTGTTTGCATATTGATGGGAGGGATTTACCTTTGGGCTGATTAGTTGTGAGGATTGACTGGTGAAGGGCTGACCCTACAGAACAAGATTCACTTTAGGAGAGCTCTGGTGCATGCCCAGTCTGCCCTTTGGGTGTGTCCTCCTCAGATACTACCCTGGGTGGTGCTGTGGCTCTGGTCCAAGCAGAAAACTGGGTGTGCCCACCCAGAGGCTTCCTGGGAGGGGTCCAGCTGGAGGCCAAGTTCAGCTGCAGCCTGTGCATTTCTGGGGCCACTTAGTAAGAGTCGCCACGCAATCCGCAGATGGCTGCCACTCGAGGCTTATAGGTGCCTCGAGAGGCCAAGCCCAGAACCAAGGTAGCTTCTGCTGGTGCAGAACTTGGGGCAATAAGAGGTGCAGGGCACATTGAGGCCAGCTGCTGCTTCTTTGGGTTTTGTGAGCCTTTGAGAGGTTTTAAGAAAGTCCACTACATGAGCCAAGACAAGCCATTTGTATGGAATAAACTGCTGGAGGCAGTTCAGGTGGGACCGCAAGTTGGGAGAGGCAGAGTCTCAGGTAATTACCTGTGTTATCCAGGTTGATAAAGACTCAGATACGGCGCGGCGCGGCCTGCATCTACACACTGGAAATGGGGAGGGCTCAACAAAGGAACAATGGATACTGCCAATACTTCTGTCTGAGAGAAAGCCAACCTTCCAGCCCTCGCCCTGAAGCCTGACAACTCAGTATCTCCCCATAAGTTCCTGGCACTCTTTGAGCAGCTGCTCCAGTGCTGGAGCTCAGAATGAGTGAGTCCATCAGCGAGTAAGTCCACATACGGACCCTTTAAGAGGAACGCCTGCAACTCCTGCAGCCCTAGGTCTCACTCAGCCACAATCTCCACTGATTTTTCAAAGCCAGATGTTGTGGGGACTTCTCTTCCCAGCACTGGAACCCTAGGCTGGGAACCTAGTGTGGGGCTGGAGCCCCTCAGTCCTCAGTGAGGGGAGAGGGCTCTGCAGTCAAGATAACCCTAATGAATTTCAACCGCCACACATGGCTGTAGGACCTGGCTGTTTCATAGCTCCCTCACTCCTACCAGTCCCAAGGTGACCTCCTGTGTATGTCCCCAGTTGTAGGATTTCTGTTCAGCCAGACCTCAGGTGTCTCTCAGTGATGGCTGCTCTGTAGTTTTGTGATACTTGAAAAACTGCGGAGAGGACTAGTCAAGATGGTATAGAAGGTAGGTGCTGTGTACACGAGAGGAAGCGTACACAGCATCTACCTTCTATACCATCTTGACCAGTCCTCTCCATAGTTTTTATTTTGTTCCATTTATCTATTTGCCTGTCTTCACACCATTATCACAGTGCCTTAATTACTGTGGCTTACATTAAGAATCAATAATAATTCTTAACCTTGTTCATCTTCATGGATATCTTGGCTATTTTGAGCCCTTTAAATTTCTAGGTATATTTTAAAATTAATTCATCAATTTCCACAAATTATCTACTGGAAATTTGATTGGGACCGCATCATATTTATAAGCAAATTGGAGAGAAAGGACATATTGACTATATTGATTCTTCCAATATAGTGTATCCCACCATTTATTTCTGTTTTTATATTTCTCTTAAAAACATTTTATGGCATTCTACATGGAGGTCTTTAGATTTATTTTTGTTGTTGTTTTTGCTACTATTATTAGTATTATTTAAATTTTATTTTCTATAAATATATGTAGATAAATTGATTTTTGTTGACCTTGTATCTAGAAATCTTGTTAAACTCATTTATTATTATAATAATTTGCAGATTCTTTTGGATTTTCTACATGTATAAAAATCTGCAAATAGTTTTTGATGTTTGTGCTTTTATTTCTTATTCTTCCTGTTGCACTAGAAACTCCAGTACAGTTTGGGGAACAGAAGAGGTGATGGAGACCCCTTCTCATTCCTATTTTCAGAGAGAAAGACTTTATTTAATATGTCACGATTTGATAAGATTTTTCTATAGTTTCTTTTTGTAGCTACTCTTTATAATAAAGAAATGTTCCCTATTTTTTGCTTTTGCTACAGATTTAAATCATAAGTGATGTTGAATTTTATCAAATGCTTTTTCTGAAGCTATTTATGATCATATATTTTGTTTATTATTCTCTTAATGTGGTGAATTATATTGTCTGGTTTTGAAATATAGAATCAAACTTGCATGGCTGAAATAAACCCAATTTGGTCAAGGTGTATTATTCTTTTAATATATTGCTTAATTTGATTTGCTAAAATTTTGTGCAGGATTTTTCCATTTGTGTTCATAAGCAAAATTAGTCTATACATTTTCTTTCTTGAAATGCCTTCCTCATGTTTACAGCCATAACACTCTGAACATGCCCAATCTTGTCTGAAATGCCTTTCTCAGGTTTTAGTATCAAGATTATGCTGACCAGTCTGGAGTTGTTCCGTCTTTTATCATTCTCTGGAAAAGTTTCTATAAATTGGCATTATATATTCACTAATAAATTTAGTATTAATATTTGTTTGAATTCACTGATAATGATACTTAGTCCTAGAGATTTCCTCGTGGTAAGATTTTAAATGATGGATTCAATTTCTTTAATAGTTATAGGGTTATTCAGAGTTTTGTTTTGTTTTGTTTTGTTTTGTTTTACATCCATGTTGATAAACTGTATTTGTCTAAACATTTGTCAGTTTAATCTAAATTTTCAAATATATTGACAAAGTTGTTCATGATAATCTTTTATCTTTTAAAATTCTGCATGATCTGTAGTAATTTTTGCTTTTTTATTCTGTTTTTTCCTGTGATCTGCTTCACCAGATGTTTATCAATTTTTATTAATCTTTGCAAAAAATGAACTTTGCCTTGTTGATCTCTCTGGTATATTTTTCTTTTTCATTTATATTATTTATTATTTCCTTCCATATACTTATTTTTTTCAGCTTCAATTTTTTTAATTAATAGGTTAGATTTATACATTACTGAGATAAATGATTAACATAGACCTTTTCATATCTGTTTTTTCATTATTAATCAGACTTGTTAAAAAATGAAAACTTCATTTAACACTCACATATCCATATACATTCAGATGTGGTATTTCACACAAAGAATATGTTAAGGATAACTAACTTGCTTATGTGAAGACAAAATATTGAATTACCAAATATTTCCAACTTTGCCTAACTGCTTACATTTTTAAAAAATACAGAATATTTTAAAAATTATTTTCAAGCTATTTTCTTAGAATAGTGTTAGGTTCACTGCAAATTTGAAGGAAAAGTAGAGAGATTTCTTATATACCACCTGCTCTCACAACTGTGGAGCCTCCCCCATTAGCAGCATCCCCCACCAGAGTGGTACAGTTGTTACTACTGATGAACCTACATTGACACATCATTGTCACCCAAAGTCCTGAGTTTACATTACAGTTCACTCTTGGTCCCTCTACTTTTTAAATCTTTATTTGCTGTTCTTCCTTAAATTCTTGAGGAGTTAAATTAGATCATCAATGTTCAGAATTTTTATAGTGAATGGCAGATGAGGCAACTAAGTTTCACATGCTTATTTCCCAAATGTAGAATTCAGGTGGGTGGTATTATTAGAGGCAAAAAAAAAAAAAAAAAAAAAAGCTCCTGAAATGGGGACATATTAGAAATATTTTATGTAATATTTTTGTATGATGTTAATTCTAATCTAAATTAGTCAAGACTAAATAATATTTCTATACTATTATGTGCATTTAAGACCATAAATTCCCTTCTAAGCGGGCATTAACCAAATCTTACAAGTTTTAGATATATAAAATATCCTCTAATTTCCACGGGAATTTTATCTTTTGTTCATGGGTTATTTAGAAGTATATTTTAAATTTTCCAAACATACATCCATTTTGTAGTTATATTTTTGTTATAGATTTCGAGGTCAATTACACTGTGTACAGAGACTATACAATATGTGGATTTAATCTCTGAAATTTATTGAACCTTTTATTAGGCCTAACATATGTTGGTTTTTATAAATGTTCCATATGCACTTGAAATATATTTGTGTTCTTGCAGTTGGGTACGATGTTCCATACATCTATTAAACATGTTTAAATTTCCTATATCTTTATGGAATTTTTGTCTACTTATTGTATTAGTTACTGAGAGAAGTATGTTAAGAATCATCCACTATGATTTTGAATTTATATATTTAGTCTAACAATTCTAATAATTTTGTGTTATATATTTTGAAGCTATGTTAGTTATATAGTACTGATATAGCAGTACCAGCTTTCTCTAGCTTAGTATTGGCATAGTACATATTTTTATATCTTTTTACTTTCAATCTTTTGTACCCATAGGGTTTAGGCATTACTCTGTCTTAAGTTGCCCCTTCGAAGAGAATGAATCTTTATTCCTTTGGCTGCCCCTAAGTTTTTCTCTTTGGTTTCCAGCTTTATTGTAATGTGCATAGATATGGTTTCCTTTGTTTTTATTTTGATAAATACAAATGATGCTTTTGTAAAACAAGTCTTAATGCCTTCTACTCATTTTGGTAAATTCTCAGATGTTATGTGTTCAAATATTGCTCCTCTCTCTTCCTGTGGCACTACAATTAACATTATATGTTTTACTTTTTCACTCATGTTTTAGTTGATTAATACATACCTGGAAATTCTGCTTCTTAACTTTTTAATATAAAGAAATAATGAGATATGCACACAAAAGATTTATGTTTAAAGATTTCCAATAATGTGGTTTTAATAAATTACAGTATATCTGTACAGCAGATTGTTTGCAGCCATAAATTATGATGTAGAATATTTAATAATATAGAAACATGATATATTAAAGGGGAAATAGATTATAAAATATGATCCCAATTTTTAAAAAAATGCATAGAAAAAGACAAAAAGTATATCAAAATATAAAGTTATTATCTCTGGATGATAAGATTTTGACTAATTTTTAGAGGTTTCTTGTTTATTTTTTGCTTCTCTGTATGATGTAATTTTCTCAGTGATAAAATGTATTATAAAGGGAACAAAAATTATTTTTAAAAGTCTCATTAAATTACTAAAACTCCACTTTATCAGGCATATATCTATTTTGTAAAGGAATATATACTTATTCTAGACTTTATAATGCTTGGCTTAGACGTAGATGTAGCCAGTGGAATCAGGCATAATTTTATAAACACAAATAAAGATAAGACAAAATTTTAGGTCTTCAGCAATATCAAATGTAATTATTCATGTTACAAAGGGACTCTTCACAAAAGTTTCTTCACAATGTTTCTTCAATGTGGGTATAAATAGCCTGCATTACAGTAATCAAAGATGCCCACTAAAATATTTTTTCAGAAGTCTGAAGGCAGTTGCTACTACCAGTACCATAGGTAAAATTGCAAAGAACTATAATTTTGTTATCATTTCTCTATTGCTTCTTATTTTTTCTTCCCACAGACCCTCTTATATTTTTCAGATATCTTTTCTTAGCCTCTTCCACATAATTTCTAAGTACTCAGTCTTATGTTACTTTCTAAGTATTTGAATCTCTTTTTCTATTTCTTACTTCCCCCACAAATCAAAATTTCATTTCATGTTGTAATTTTTCTCAGGAAAGCATTAAAACACTAAAGCCAATCATATTATCTTATTAAGTATTTCTCTGTAAGGTATAAAGGACTGATTATTTGGTTTTCTAGAATAACGCTACTGCTATGATATCTAATAATTTACTACTAGTAGTATTACCTCTACCAACTGTTGTTTTGGGGAAAAAATAATGGGTTGTAAGCCAAGAGCTTAATGGCTTATAGATTTCTACTTGGCCAGAATGCTTAGCAATTTCTGACTTAAAAATAGTGAGGAACAGTATGGCAGAATCCTTAAGAACTTGAACTGTAGAGCATTTCCTGAGTTCAAAGTCCAGCCTTCCTAATGTGACCTTGAAAAGTATTATCTATGCTCTTTTACTGCTTGTAACTTTTGAAAGATAGAACCATATAAGGTAGGCTTACCTTTGATATAATTCTCCTGTGATTTATATTTTTAGATTACATGTGAAAATGAAGTTATACAAACACAAGTCCATGCTGATAGTCGATCTAATGATGTCACTTCAGTACCTACTCACTGTAAAGAAGGCCCAGTGCATAAAAGTGCACAAATTTCTCTGAAAAGGCCCCCTCACTGTAGTGTGGGTATGTTTTGACTCTTCAATGAATTGATCAATTGAATTGATCTTTGTATATGAAAGATATATGAAAAGCTAAGTCTAATTCATAGGTAATTGTATTTTTTCTCTTTCAGGTATTCAGGCCAAAGTGAAAGTGTTTGGGAAACAGCTGTGTAATGCAGCTACTCAGACTGATGAATTATGGTCTAGAACTTCTGTTTTTGACATTTGCTCCAGTGACTCAGAAACAGATTCAGACTGGGATATCAAGAGTGAACAGAGTGAATTGTCTTATGTAGCTGTGCAAGTGAAAGAAGAGACCTATTAAAAGCACACCAAACGATTTGATGTGCTATAGGTTTTCAAATCTTGGCTCACATAATTATCTCTTTGCTCTTGCAAATCTTTCACTTTAAGATAATTTGACAGTTGAGTATCAACAAAATTTGTTTAGCTCTAAGGCAAAATTTTACCTGACTGCCAAGATAATGAAAATAATCCTGCCTACAACTCTCGCCCCTTCCTTTCACCTTTTTTTTTTTTTTTAATCTTTTTGGTGGAAATCAGGCTATAAAATAAAATCGCAATAGCAACATTCCCAGAAGAAGATTAAGCTTTGAATATTTAAGCTTAGTTCAGAAGCAACACTCAAATAGGTCTTATTTGACATTCATGAGTTAGAATGTCATTCTTCTAAATAATTTGAAGATAAAGAGCAATAATAGTGAGCACAACTAAGTCTGATACTATTAAATGATTTGGGTAAAGCCAGGACATTTACCCTTGATTATTGTCTATTTTATTTATTTATTAGTTTGTCCATTTATAATACTATTAGATCTATGGATCATCCCTATGAGCATTTCTAGTGAAGTAATGGCTTTTATAGAAAATGTTCGAGGGGAATCAATTTAAATATAGTTTCATATACTTAGATTACCTTGTTAATGAAATCTATTTGCATCAGTTCCTATTACAACAAATTAGCTTGATTAATTTAGATTGAAATTGTTAACATGCAAAAAAAGTATTATATTTCTAATATTTTTATATCCCCATTTTAAGAATTAGGTTTTCCTCTATCAGTACCACTCTACTGAATTCTACATTTGGGAAATAAGCATGTGAAACTCAGTTGACCCATCTGCTCTTCACCAGGAAACTTTCTATGGCAATTTTTACCATGAAGTAATTTGTAAAAATGGTTTCTGAGAAACTTATAATTATAACTGTGGTCTTCTATGGAAAATAATAAAAATAAATGTCCATTTTACACCTCACATGTCTTGTTAGTTCTGCATGGTTGGAAGAACCTGCATGCATTTTATCCTCAAAGGTTTAAATAATACGCCAAAGTGATTTCCTTCCAAAGCTAATTTCATGTCTGACTTCATTTTAATACAAATAATAATAAAATAAACAAAATATTAATAGAAGTTGTGAGCCTGGACAATGATTGTGTAAACACATAGCATTATTATTAATGCTGCTTTGGCTTGAATTTAAGTTGACTGTTTAATGTTTTGAGAGAGCATCATGTTTTAAAATTAAGATGTAAATCTTCTGAAGCTAAATATTATCAGTAGCTACTTGTTCCTTGAGATTTGAAGCAGCCTATCTCCTTAATGCAAACCATAATGAATGTTACATGCCCCCTCATCCCCAAATTTTACTGCCATGAGTTTACTTCATTTCTACATGTTATACACTTTAACAGCCCTAACAGCACTTTATTGATTGATTGATTGATTGATTAATTTTTTTACTATTCAGTTAGGTTTTTTCCCCTCTTACCAATTGAGAATACATAGTTTGTTGATTCATATGATTTTATAATGTATTGTGTAATATTTCACTGTTGTAAAGTAAAACAAAACACTGGCTTTATTTTAAATATAGGATACTTATAGTTTATATAGTACTGTTTATGCATAATATATTGTTATCTTAATTTATTTTACCACCAGACGAGTTTAATGGGGGAAAAGTTAGATTTACCTCAATACCTCTTATATCATTCTTCATTTGTTTATTCAACAAAAACTTATTAAACATAGTTTGTGCCAGGCAAACTATTCTAGACACTAAGGATACATTGGCAAACAAGGTATACAAAGATCCTGCCCTCTTGGCTCTTATCTTTTAGTGGGGAGCCAGACAATGAGCTCAAGGAAATGAATGAATAATTTCAGATAGTGACTAGTACTAGTACTAGAAGAAAGTAAAGCAGAATAAGATGTTAGAACATAATTGAGGTGGGAGAGAGGGTTTGCTCTTTAAGGTTAATCAGAAAAGGCCTCTCGGAGGAGACAATATATGATGAGAGAACTGAATGATCAGAAGGAGCAACCATGTAACTATCTGAGGGAAGGGCATTCCAAATAACAGGAACAGCAAGTGCTCTGGTATTTAAGGAAGGGTAAGAAGCTAGGATATCTGAAGATAATGAACTAGGAAGAGAATGATAAGAGATGAGATTGGAGCCGTGTACAGGACCAGACCGTGTAAAGCAGCGGTCCCCAACCTTTCTGACACCAGGGACTGTTGCTCTTAGGAGAATCTAATGCCTGTTGATCTGAGGTGTAGCTGAGGCAGTGTTGCTAGCACTGGAGAGTGGCTGCAAATACAGATGAAGCCTCTCTCACTCACCCACCACTCACCTCCTGCTGTGGGGCTCTGTTCCTAATGGGCCACGGACCAGTACCAGTCTGAGGCCTGGGGGTTGGAGACCCCTGGTGTAAGGCATTTGAGGTCACAATCAAGAATTTTAGTTTATTCTATGTTTAAATTCTATTTTAAATATTCTATGGATGGTTTATCTAGCAGTATTTATTTTTTATACTTAAACTTAATTTTAAACTTAATTGGATACACAAGTAAAAACCATTGGGGTTTAGGTGAGAGAAGAGAGACATGTCAAGAGTGTGTGAATGTAAAGTTTGTTCCATTAAAAATATTCTTCTATGGGAATTCTGGAGAGCTGATGGTGGTGAGGGCGTCATTTTTTTTTTTTTTTAATTTCCTAAATTTCCCCAAGAAAACAGAACAGTTCCTATTCTTTTAGTGATGAGGAAGCTTGTGTCAAATTAACCCTCCCATGGTTAACATGTATAAATTTTGGGAAAAATATACGAAACAACTTTGAGAGATCTTGGGGCATCAGAAGCAGGTAGAAATAGAGAATCAACCTTGAGAGAGGTGAACTGCAGTGGACGAGATATACTTTATGCATTTTTCTACCTGAGTGTACTCTCCATTCCATGCTGTGAAGGGCAGCAGAAAGCTGTAGTTTTACTGGCCCGAGGAGTCAGAGGTGAAAAATTAAGGGCTATTAGAGTGAAAAATGATGGGGCAAATCATGGAAAAGTGGAAACCACTCGGGAGAGAGACCAAAAGCTGCTTATGAATTCTACCTAAATTTTTGACTAATCACTGAACTACACATGTATTGCGTGGAGAGACCTAAAGGGGCCCAGTAGAAAGCAGCAGTTGGAAGCTTTAGTTTAGCTGCTACCCATCTTAGTAGAAACCAGATTTGGAGTTTGAGTCCATCCAAATTAACTGGCTGTTAGAACAAAATCTATCATGCTTTGGAAGAAGGTAGCAGAATTCATCTTCCAAAATGTCCAGTATAAAATTAAAAAATATTAGTCATGTGGAGAAATTAGAAAGTGTGATCCATAATCAAGACAAAAAAGAATCAGTAAAAACCAACCCCAAGATGACCAGAAGCTGGAATTAGCAGGCAAGAACTTTAAAGGAGCTATTATAAATATGTTCAAAGAGGAAAATATAGCAATAATGAATAAAGAGGTAGGGAATCAGCATAGAAGAGGAAACTAAAAAAAGAAGCAAAATGGAAATTCTAGAGCTGAAAAGAGACAGGCTATCAAAACTAATACAAGAAGAAACAGAAAATCTGAATAGCTCTGTATCTATTAAAGAAATTGAATTTGTAATTATCCTTTCACAAAGAAAATTCTAGGCCCGGATGACTTCACTTAAAAATTCTATCAAACACACAAGAAAAAAAATGCATGTTACACAGCTCTCAAGAGAAAAGGACTAGGGAACACTTTTCATTTCATGTTATGTGTTAAGCATTACCTTATTACCAAAACTAGCCAAAGACTGAAGAAGAGAAATTACAAACCAATATCCTTTGTGAACATAGATGCAAATATCCTTAACAAACTATTAGCAAACATATCCTGCAATATATTAGAAGAACAATACATCATGTCCAAATATAGTTTAGCTTAGTAATGCAAGGTTGGCTTCAAATTAAAAAATCAGTCAATGCAATTCGCATCAAAAGAATAGGGGAGACAACTCCTATGATCATCTTATTAGATTTAAAACAGTTGACAAAAATCAACATCTATTTATGATAAAAATTTTCAGCAAAGTAGGAATAGAAGGAACTTACTTTCTCAACCTAATAAATTGCAGCCATGAATAAATTGCCAATTATAGAATAGCTGATGTTCAAGGGCTGAAAGCTTTACACCCAAGATAGGAACAAGAAAAGGACTCCATTCTTCAACACTTCTATTCAACATTGTACTGGAGATCCTAATTAATGCAATAAAGACCATAATTCATAGAAGTTTAAAAGAAAGATAAACTGTCATTTTTTTATAGACGACATGATTGTGTACACAGAAATGCCTATAGATTCTACAGAAAAACTACTAGAACCAATAAGGGAATATAGTAAAGTCAATATACAAAAATCAACTGTATTTTTATATATTAGCAGTGAACCATTGGAAAGTAAAATAAAAATTCAATACCATTTTCGATACAAAAATGCAAAAGATTTAGAATAACCTAGTGTTGGAGAGAGAGAGAGCAATTAGAACTCATACATGGCTGACAGGAATGTAAAATGTTATAACCACTTTGGAAAACAGTTTGGCAAACTTTCACAAAGGTAAGATACCTATATCGTTCAACCAAGCAATTCCCCTCCAAGAGAAATTAAAATAGATGTCCACACAAAGACTTTTGCACAAATGTTCATAAGAACCAAAACCTGAAAACAACCCATATGTTCATCGACACACGAATGAATGTGCAAATAAATTGTATATCCAAAAAAAAGTGTATTCAAACAATGCAATTCTCTTAGCAATAAAATAGAACAAATTTATACAGAACAACATGGATGAATTTTGAAAACGTGTCGAGTGAAAAAATCCTGACTCAAATACGAGTACATACTCCATATTTCTATTTATATGAAATTCTAGAAAAGAGAAAATTTATCTATAGTGACAGAAAGAAAATCAGTGATTGCCCAGGACTAGGTCAGGGAAACGCTACACACAAAGGGGCAGAAGGAAATGTTTGCGGTTGACAGGAATGTTTTACATCCGAAGTGATGATGGTTACATTGGTGCATACAGTTGTAGTTGTATGTAAATTATATGTTTATACAATTGACTAAAGAAAGGGGCAATATATGCTAATTGCTGAATGACTAGTACAAGCGATAAATCCTGTAGTTTTTTAAAGGTAGGCTTCACTGCAGAGGCAAAATTGTAATGACTCTTTAATGAGAGATAGGATATAGATATGCTATGCTAAAAAAAAAGGAGCTGAAGGCAAAGAAAAAGCCAACACAGTCATGAATGCAGAAAGAGTAGAGAGTGAGAGGGCTAGAGGGATAGTGGTATCACTGGATTAAAGGCAGAGCTCTAAAACAAGAGTTGTGGGAGATTCAGATGGAGAGGGAAGAAAAAGCTAGAGGCAGAATGTTGTCAGAACAGTCTTTATTCTTTGGACACTAATGACCTTTTGAGATTTTTGAGCAGGAAAGCATGTTAGGCAAATGAATCTGGAGTAATGTGCAGGGAGAATTGGAAAGGAGAGAATTATTAGGTTTAAGATGGCAGACTCTTGCTTGACAAGAGTCCTGGTTTGACAAGATATAAGATTGAGCTTCAGTGCGGAAAGGTAAACAATGAAGGAGATATTGAGGAGGAAGAATTGACTGGACACGATTAATTTCGAAAATAGATTTGTGAACAAGGAAAAAGTACACGGTGATTGAGTTTTCAAGCCTGGGTAACTAAAAATGACAGTACAGTAGAAATAAGAAGGAGCCAATTTGGAGAGAAAGATACTGATTTCATTTTTAGGAGTCAATTGTCTGAGGAACTTACTCTGACCCTACCCTTGCCTCTCTCTCAAGACTGGATGAAATGTCACTGCGTATAACAAAGCATGTCACGCTTAGCCCATCATAGCATTTATCATCTTGCGTTATAAGTGACTGTTTACCAATCTACTCTACTAGCCTCTGTGAAACTTGAAAGCGAGGACTATCTTTCACTAGTATTCCCATGTGCCATGCACAGTTCTAAGGGTCTCCGGGTTTTGCATATGTGTTTGGCACATAGTAAGTGCTTGTAAGTATTTGCTAAATACATACTAAATTTTGAGTTTGAGAAGACAATGCAACAGGAAAGCAGATGAATTTCTCGGGCAATTAGAGTGGTGAGGCATGGAGATGTAGCTGGGAGGCATTTACGTAAAAGTGGCAGATGAAACCATGATGATATGGAATCCCTAAGGGAGTGCTCATAAATATCTGGTGACACGTTAGGTCTACATTACTTACCTGGCAACATTGCTACAAAATGAGAAGCAAGAGAGACCAAGAAAAGGAGTACAAGCATGTATATCCATTAATCAAATTAGCAAATTCTGAAATTCAGGAATTGGCTCTTCAGATAATTGGCAAAAACAAAACAAAACAAACAAACAAAAAAACTGTCTGGCATTCAATGCTTGCATCATCTCTTTCTGTACCAAGAATAATGAAGCAACGACATTTGGAAAAATGGGAGAAAAAATTCTAGAAAGATGGCAGCAGCCTTGATGCATGTTTTTGGTTTGTTCCCTTCACCATGGCTAAATCCAGTTCCCACCACTTATTAGCTACATGAGCTTAGGCAAGTTACTTCATCTCTCTGGGCCTAAGTCTTCTCATCCGAAAAAGTGGTATTTTAGTGCCTACATCATACTCTTGTTGAGAGGATCAAGTGGGGTACCATGTGCAGAACTCTCAGAACAGTGCCTGGCACATGATAAATATTCTATAATCTTAGCTAGAGTCAGGAAAGTGTGGTGGTTAAGAAGATGGATTTTGTAGGCCAGTATCTGGGCTTGAATTCTGTCTCTGCTACTTATTAGGCAAGTTACTGTCTCTTTACATGCCCTGTTTCCTCATCTGCAAAGTAAGGCTGTTATTAGTACCATTATCATAGATTTGTTGTGAAAATAAATGAATGAGCCACACAGATCAGTGTCTGACACATAGTAAACATTATGTCAGTGTGAGTTATAATCACCCTCAGCCCCTTACTCTGATATCTTGATTCTCAAGCCTGTCTTCAGTTATGTCCAGTCTCTTTAGTGGCTCTCATCGGTCAGTAGCAAGACAATTGGTGGTGGTTTTCTAAGTGACACTAGATGGAGTTGCTGAGCTAAAGCACTAAGAACTGCTAGGCAGCCAAATCAGAATTTTGGAGCTGAATGAGACTTTAGGGATCCTCTAGTTTGCCCTTTTATTTTTCAGATGAAGAAACTGAAGATTAGTGAAGTCAGTTGACATAATCCTTGCCTGCAATTGTTTCAGTCTCCTCATTTCTGGCAAATTCAAGCTCTCTCTTCAGAAGTGACTGAAAAATAAAGCCACGTGTGCTTACAAATCCTATTTTTTCCTCTAAAATCATTTGATCAGACCCAAATGATTCTGTAAGCGCCATAAGAGCGGGAGTAAGCTGCTGTCGTCCACCGACTTCTCTGTCTGACATATATAGCAGACCTTTAATTAATATTTGTTGAATGAGCGATAGGGATCCATTGTGTCTTTAAAGCTCTGGAGATTTCAAATCTTCTACAAAGCCTGTTGCAATGCTCTCTAAGTGGGGATTACTCCTAAACTAACATAGCCTCATTCCCTTCACGAAGATTTCACGAAGAAAAAGAAGATGCTTTTTCTAGCTTCCTTGAAGATGTTAGAGC
>NW_011888791.1:2645861-2653964 GCF_000151845.1 Pteropus vampyrus
ATAAGGTCCTCTTTCTCTCTAGGCACAAATCCACTCTATGGTTTCAGATCCAAATTGCTCTCCTCACAGACATGACAGCTTTCTTAGATTCTGCTTATGGAACCTCTCTGGTCTAAATTTCCTCTTTTATTAAAGTGCTATTAGTTTCCTCCTCCTTCACAATTCTCTTATCCTTTTAGAACACACACACTTTGGGAGACCTTAAATTGTATCACAACTTTATCTCCATCATCATCCCAGACCTCTAAACCACAATTCTGGGTCCCCAAGCTGAACCACTCAGGAAGTTACTTCCAAATACTCAACCCCTAGGTTCATCTCTTAACATAACATGAATGTTTTTCACTCACTCAACAAACTGAGGGTAAAATAAAACATGACAAAATCAGCCCTTCCCGTAGAGATTTTACAGCATATCTAAAAATTCTTAAGATCAATTCCAATGATACTTTAGTTAGAATGTAATTCCTAAAAAGAGGATGAGATGATGACCTTGAGAGGAATAAGAATTGCCCAATGGGCTTATTCCAAATAGCCCTCTCCTGAATTGTATTCAAGCAATTTGGGGTTGAAGCAATTTCATATAAATCTGACATGTCACAAAAACGTGCTAACCAACTATATGGCATTCGCTCACATTTCTAAAAATGAAAAGCCACAGTTGAGCCACTATGATATTGCAGCAGAATTTTTATGATAGTGTGGGCTGCTCTGCGGCAATCTTCTCAATTCACATTGCTGATGACTCACCTATTCCAATTTCCAAGTCTGTAAGTCAGTGGTGAAACCATGCTCTGTGTCTTTTATTCACCATCAGTCTTCGCTGTTGGGGTCCTCAAAGAGCCTCTGGGGGAAATGACAGGGCTAAGCTCAGTACAGGACAAGACTTTTGCACAGACACTTTCCAAACTTAAACTGTATCCTGGATTTTGTACCAAACTGCTTCAATTTCTGAATCTCAAAGTGTCAAAAATAGGAAAGTGTGGGGGGTGAGAGCCAGTAATCAACCAGGAAACTTTGCAGTGAATAACTATTTTTTTCAGCTGCAGCACAATGCTTTAATTTTAGTATTATTTTCCTATTAATAAAAGCAACAATCATTTAGTATTAGAGATTAAGAAAAAACAAACATGTATTAATAAACAAATAAAAGTCACCTGTTAATTTTAGACAGAATTATAAAAGAAGAGAAACTTTCTAATCAGCTCAAGGCAAAAAAGAAAAATTGCTGGAAAAAGGACAAAAGGATTACAGTTTGATATTCACAACCTATCCTCGCCCATGCTTTCTAAGGAGGGTTTTTGTGTGTGCGTGTACACCTGCACGTGCTGCTTACCTCCTGAAGCTGTAATAACTAATAGAGCCATAGATTCACACTAGCCTCTTCAACATGTATACAACCTACAATGGCCACCAGCCCTAGGTCTACACATATCTCACAGCTGACTAACCAGTTTTGGGGTTTAGTAGTCCAATTTTGTAATGCAGTCTCTAATAGGTTCACTTTGGGTCAGGTGTCTCAATCACTGATCACTGGGAGGGTGGGATCATTTGGTATAAATATGGCAGCCTAACAGTCTTCTTTGAATTTGGGTGGGGCTATGTGTGTGGGATGTTATTTTAGAAGATTAAGTATGGAGGAAATGACTCACACCTATAGTATAAATATAATATCATCCAGAATTCATGACTGTTAACATTTCAGTGTTTCCTTAGGTGATATACTCTTTATAGCAGTATGTACATATAATGTGTTTTGATATATGACATATATAACTCTGTGCTGTGGGATTTTCATTTAGTAAGTAGTATATCACGATCATTTCCTCCAATCATTAAAATTTTTTCCTAAGTACTTTGATGGTGGCATAATATGCCATTGTATGAATATTATTATAATTTATGAACTAGTGGATGTATTTGTGATTCTCAAGTGTCTACCATTTCATATAAATCTGCAGTAAATATCCTGGTACCTTATTTTTGTGTATATTTCTGATTATTTCCCTGGAAATATCTAGAAGTAGGGTTACTAGATCAATGTCTATAAATATTTATTTTCTACCAATTAGTTTCTAGAAAGTTTGTACCAAAGTGTCCTCCTGTCAGCAAGATTAAATGTGGTCATCTCGTTTTAGCACCAATTCTTACCCATTTAGAAAAGAAACACAAAGCATAAAACTTAACATTGCTGCTGTATACAGTTTTTGCTAATCCCATGTAGTATTGTGTTCAATTTCTCGCTTAGGTTGACCACAGTTTAAAACTGAGATTCTCAAAATGTGCCCCCCAGCCCTCCACCCTCAACCAGTACCATCAGCATCACCGGGGAACTTAGTGGAAATGCAAATTCTTGGACTTTACCCTAGACCTACTAGATCAGAAACTCTAAGGATAGGAGCCAATCTGAGTTTTATCAAGTCTTCCAGGTGCTTCTTATGACTGTTCAAGTTTGAAAACCACCAGATGAAAGTATTGAAAAGTTCTTTCGCAGCCCTCCCAAGTGTTTCCCTATTTTGAGTTCCCAAATGCCATTTTCTGGGCCCTGACCATTTACAAGAAACAATATGATACAGGATAAAGGCAGTGGGGTTTTAGTATAAAGGGCTCCAGTTGTTTCTCCAGGATGACTCCCTGTGGGGTATGCACCCAAACGCATGTGACACAGTCAAGGTGAATATTTTTCTATGTCACTTAGCCCAAATGTGACACTGGAGGGAAGTTTTAAGCTAAATTACCCCAGATGTTTCATGGTTACACAAGAGTGCAAAACAAAACATGTTTTCCCCACTGAATAAAACACAATATAAGTTTTCTTTAGCAGCTGTGGCTGGAGATTGCAAAATGGAAAATCTGGCTATCCTCCAGGCTATCTGCACCCCTCCCCCTCCCCAAAGGGCGAAGGACAATAAAGCCAAAGAGAAGGAAAAACACAATGCTCTCAAGCTCACAACTAATACTGAGAACTGGAGCTGTTAGAGCATCTGGAATGCATCAGAATGGAGGTGACAGAGAGGCAAGTACAGAGGACCTCGCCCCATCACCTCTGGATTAGACTGGTTCATTTAGAATGGCTCTGAGAGGCATGACCCCAATAGTCCTCTCAAAACAATGCATTTCGGGGAGCGTGGTGGATGTGGAAGAGAAAATTGGGGAGCAATAATGCCTTTCCAATTATCTTCAAATAGCATGGCAGCAATGACTATGTTCTTCACCTGGATTTAATAATGCTCCCACTTTTGAGGCTCTTAGGCCTCAGTCCCATTGCATCTCCAGAAGAACGCAGTGTGTTATAGTGAGAAAGGGGTAGATTTGGAGTCAGACAGCACAGGTATCAATTCATACTCTGCCACATCCCAGTCATTTAACCTTTAGCAAGTCATTTGATTTTGTTAAACCTGTTTCCTTAAACAATACCTCATTGGGACTGCTGCAAAGATGAAATGAGGTCATGTACATGGCACACAGTAATTGTTTCATGAATGGTCATTCCCTTTATCTCCTTTACAATACTTTGGTGTCTTCTCAATATCTCGGTCCCCCCGCTAGTGCGAAGGACACAAAAAGTATTCTGTTGATGCTCAGGATAAAAGACAATATCTCATCATGTATTTTAAAATTTCTTCACAGTTAGGAAGTTCTTTTCTAAATGTTCTTGTCTATCAAGTCTTTCTTTGCTACTTCATAGTGACTGTGAAACCATTTTCTCTAAGCATCCGAAGTAAATATTCCTGCCCTTTATGAATTAGCCCAGGATGGAGAAAGGAATAAAAGAGCATACATTGAGATGTGGTGTCTTCCTCTTGGACCCTTGCCAGTCCTAAGTACTGGGTCCTTCAAGACCCCAGCCTACATCGGCCTCCAACTGAATCCTCTACAATCAGGTACCCAATGCTACTTCAAGGCTGTTACCAAATCCCCAGTTCGGAAGACTTCCCAAAGGCCAGACTTGACGTTGAGCCAACGTGAAGTTCAAGCCAGGTCTGGAATTACGCCATATTTCAGTTACCTCCCAACCCCAGCCCCTCCTTCCTGGCCTCTTAAATACAAATCATTTAATGGCTCTGAGTGGTTCAAATCTGGAGAATGGAACAAGGACTGCGTAGCCAATGGGTTAAATGTCTCCAGATTCTCAGATACACTCTACCCTTATCTATCCCCTCAGTGAACTAAGCCTCTGAGGACTTAGAAGCTAAGGTCTGAATTTGATCTTGAAGATTACTTAACCTTCCAGAACCTTGCTGGATGGCCAAGACAATTGCACTAGATGCTCATTAAGCTTTCCATGTGGCAACATAATCTATTAATATCCAGTGATTAGAAGTATCGAGATTACCAACCAGGGCTGCAGTCTTACTGTTTAAAGATTTCTTATCTAGGCATTCAGAAAATAGATGTCAGGTTTTACTTTATACATTCAATTCTGAAATACCTGACGTCATTAAATTATTTCTTTGTTCAATAAATATTTAATAAATATTCGATATGTATGAGGACTATGAGGATTAGAGTAATGAGAAAACGTACATATCCCTGCCTTCATGGAGTTTACTGATTATTGGGAAATTTAGACACTAAATGGAGTCAAAAATATGATGAGTGTTGCAAAAAGTAATCACAGGATGCTATGGAAGCATTTATCGAACAAGCGTGGCTGTTTTTTGTTATCGTTGTTGTTGTTGTTGTTGTTTAGAGTCTTAACCTGTGCTTTGCAACCCTTCAAGCAAATATCCAATTCTGTTCCTCTTTTCCTTGAGGGTAACAAATTTAGCCTGGTTTGTTCAAGACTTTCTTGGCTTTTGGCACTAAAATTCCCCTAGTCAGGGAAACCCTCAATTCTGAGGAAACCAGCATAGGTTGGTTATTAAACTTCTTGCCTCAGGGAAAGCTTGGAGAAGAGTTCTTTGGCTTTGTTCCCAAACTTTGAGTCTTTTAGGAAAACTGACATAAATCCTTCAAAAGTCAGCATCATGAAGCAACAACAACATAAAAAAAGGAGGAAAAGTTCTAGATTAAAATAGACTAGGATATAAAGAGAAAATGCAATGTATGGCTCTTAACTAGATCCTGGTTTTTGTTTTTAAGCATAAAAAAACGTTGGAATAGAACATTTGGGGGGAATTCAAATATAAATTAGATATTAGATGATTTTGTGGAACTATAGATAATTTTGTTAGATGTGGTCATTATGTTGTGGTTATGTATGTGAATGCCCTTATTATTAGAAGATTTAGGTTGGAGTACTTAGAGGTGAGGAAACAATGTTGGCAAAATTTTAACAATTTTTTAATCCAATAAAGTTTATAAGGATATTCATTCTAATTATTCTTTCAAAATGAAAGAATAATATTTTGGGAAATAATTTTGGGAAATAATTCAGCAACCATTGAGCAGAATAGGGTTTGAGATGAAAGCAACTTCTCCCTGAACCAGAAAATAATTCCCCCAGAATGGAAGCAAGAGAAACAAGGAAGGAAATAATTGCATATTAGTGGTGTTGACTCCAGGCACATCCCCATGCCCCAAACTTGGCATTGAAGCAGTAAACTTAGTATTGGAGCAGCCAAGAAAGCCCCTGACTGTTGGTACAGACATCCCGATAGATAGATTCCTGGGTAAACAGGAATGACTAGTGACCAGATGCCTGGAATTTTGATCCAAGTACAAGTTATTGGTCGAACCCAAACTAAAACTGAGATTCAGTTTCCATCACCCCAAAGAGTTACATTTTCTTCACATCTGAGTTTATGGACTGTATTTAATGTCTTGTACACTAAACTGGTCCACCAGAAAGGTCTACCGAGGCGAGTGAAATTTTGGCTGAAACCTGAAAGATTAGTAAGAGTTGACCAGATGAAATGAGAGAATAAGCATTTCAAGCATCCAAAATGGCATGTTTAAGGGATATGAAGCTAAAGAGACTGTTGTCTTGGAGTAAAGAGATCCACATGGCTGGAGCAGAGAGAGTGAGGGTCAGGGTGACACGAGATCATGGGGGAAAGGTGGGCAGGGGGCAAAGGAAATTACAGAAATGACTTTCTCCCCTTCATTTACTCCCTCTTATGAAACTTAGGGTTATTCTGTCTCAACGCCTTGCCCCATCCCAGTGCTCATACCTCAGGGCCCCTCCAAGTGCTTGGTCTGGGCTACAAATTAGAAAATACCCTGTTTAGGCACAACATCTTCACTGAAAAAGGGATGACAAATGAAGCTGAAGTCTTCTGAATCTGTTACCCGTGTTTTTAGGGCTCCTACCACTGGCCCCCTCTCACCTACTAATGCCATTAACACCTGACCCTAGCCTCCCCACTCCCCAAAAAACAATCTCCAAGTATCTGTGGGTCTCACGTGTTCATAGACAATTCTAGCTGTCTTCACCTGGTGCCTGCAGATGATCCCTCCTCTGCTGCCCCAGCACCTCTCTTTTAGACAGTGCCCTCTCACCTGGGCACAGTTGTGTCCACCAGGCACCACAGGCTGCCCCTGCAATCAAGGAGGAGCACACTAGGTGCCAAAGCTGTGAGCTATTGTTCTGTGCAGTGGCAAAGAATGCATACCTCTTCGTGTGTATGCTCAGCTGGTGGGATCCTGAAGTCATATTCCCTCTGCCCAAAGAGTTTACATGGATTACAGAGAAACCGTTTTTTCAATTTTAGTGCACAAGCTCCCAGTTTTCCCTGGCACTCAGATATATAACCACAGGACATAAACAGGGGTTAGGCAATGGGGCTTTGGTCTACAAGCAAACACATGTCAGACACTAAGCTGTCTCCAAATCACTCCTCCTTTCTGATAATAGAGGCTTTGTTAGTGGTCGGGCTTGTGGTGCCTGGCTCCTACCCACTGGGATGACACTGTTCCTGGGAGGAGCTTCAATCCCTTCTGTAGAGATCTCTGAGTCTGCTCACTGGTTCTCTGAATGTGCCAGACCCATCTGAACCCCAGCAGTGGTCATAGCTTAGACACCTGGGACCCACACTTTTCATCTGTCTCCCAGTAGCTCAGGGTGCTTGAGGAAGGGATGGGGTCTTATTTGCTCTTGTATTCCTGAAAGGTGGCCTGAGCCTAGCATGTAGAAGGTCCTCAATTTATTTTTATTGAAAGACCATCCCATACCCTAGGCCAGTGGTCACCAAACTTCAGCTTGATGAAAATCACTTGAGATATTGTTATCACACAGATTTCTAAGCCCTATCCCTAGAGATCTGACTCATTAGGTCTGGGGTGAGGGCCCAAGAATCTGTGTTTTAATAAGATTCCAGGTAATTTTGATGTAGATGGTTCTTGAATCTCCTTTTGCCTCTGTCTCAAGGCAGGCTTGAACCAGGGACACTATTAGCCCTTTAGCTCCTTTGTGAGAATTAGAAATAGGCACCTCTTCCCCTTCTAGTTGCACCAAGTCCAAGGTCAGGGTTATGATTTGGTAAGCAGAGTTTAGGCTGTAATTTAAGCCCCTTCATCTCCTTTGCCAGGCATCCTCATGCTGTGCACAACCTGCACAACTCTTTGCAGCAACCTGGTCTGAAGCCTGTTCCTCCTAAGAGATAGTGCAACTGAGAAATTCATCTTTAAGTCACCCAATCTCTCAGCAAATTCTAAGAAAATATTGGGGTCGAACTGTGCTGGTTACTTGCTCCTGGATATCAGGTGAGCCAGTAACCAGTCTCTAGACCTGTTGGGAGGAGTCTGGGAATATGAGCTTGAAATAGTTAACACATATTGTTAACCTTTGCCACAAATTGGAATCACGTTGGGAGCTTCAAAAGATTCTGATGCCTGGGTCTCACCTCTAAAACTTAATTGAATAGAGGTGCAGCTTCAGCATCAAAAATTTTAAAAGCTCCCCAGGCGATTCTAATGTGCAAAATCTCTGACCCAATAGAGCCCTCGCCCTGATCAGAAGCATGGGGACTGTTGTGTGTCTTCCTAGGGACTGGAGGACTAGGAAGGGGCTCATCTTTCTCACTAGAGAATGAAGCTGGCTCTCTTGTTCTGTGTGGTCCAGCTTTGTGTACAAGTTCCTCAGGCCTTTTTCTCAATGAATGAAAACTTATGCTTGTGCTTCTTGGCATCTCTGCCAGTCACTGTTACCCCTGCAATTTC
>NW_011888791.1:2654014-2656381 GCF_000151845.1 Pteropus vampyrus
TGATCCCTCCTCTGCTGCCCCAGCACCTCTCTTTTAGACAGTGCCCTCTCACCTGGGCACAGTTGTGTCCACCAGGCACCACAGGCTGCCCCTGCAATCAAGGAGGAGCACACGAGGTGCCAAAGCTGTGAGCTATTGTTCTGTGCAGTGGCAAAGAATGCATACCTCTTCGTGTGTATGCTCAGCTGGTGGGATCCTGAAGTCATATTCCCTCTGCCCAAAGAGTTTACATGGATTACAGAGAAACCGTTTTTTCAATTTTAGTGCACAAGCTCCCAGTTTTCCCTGGCACTCAGATATATAACCACAGGACATAAACAGGGGTTAGGCAATGGGGCTTTGGTCTACAAGCAAACACATGTCAGACACTAAGCTGTCTCCAAATCACTCCTCCTTTCTGATAATAGAGGCTTTGTTAGTGGTCGGGCTTGTGGTGCCTGGCTCCTACCCACTGGGATGACACTGTTCCTGGGAGGAGCTTCAATCCCTTCTGTAGAGATCTCTGAGTCTGCTCACTGGTTCTCTGAATGTGCCAGACCCATCTGAACCCCAGCAGTGGTCATAGCTTAGACACCTGGGACCCACACTTTTCATCTGTCTCCCAGTAGCTCAGGGTGCTTGAGGAAGGGATGGGGTCTTATTTGCTCTTGTATTCCTGAAAGGTGGCCTGAGCCTAGCATGTAGAAGGTCCTCAATTTATTTTTATTGAAAGACCATCCCATACCCTAGGCCAGTGGTCACCAAACTTCAGCTTGATGAAAATCACTTGAGATATTGTTATCACACAGATTTCTAAGCCCTATCCCTAGAGATCTGACTCATTAGGTCTGGGGTGAGGGCCCAAGAATCTGTGTTTTAATAAGATTCCAGGTAATTTTGATGTAGATGGTTCTTGAATCTCCTTTTGCCTCTGTCTCAAGGCAGGCTTGAACCAGGGACACTATTAGCCCTTTAGCTCCTTTGTGAGAATTAGAAATAGGCACCTCTTCCCCTTCTAGTTGCACCAAGTCCAAGGTCAGGGTTATGATTTGGTAAGCAGAGTTTAGGCTGTAATTTAAGCCCCTTCATCTCCTTTGCCAGGCATCCTCATGCTGTGCACAACCTGCACAACTCTTTGCAGCAACCTGGTCTGAAGCCTGTTCCTCCTAAGAGATAGTGCAACTGAGAAATTCATCTTTAAGTCACCCAATCTCTCAGCAAATTCTAAGAAAATATTGGGGTCGAACTGTGCTGGTTACTTGCTCCTGGATATCAGGTGAGCCAGTAACCAGTCTCTAGACCTGTTGGGAGGAGTCTGGGAATATGAGCTTGAAATAGTTAACACATATTGTTAACCTTTGCCACAAATTGGAATCACGTTGGGAGCTTCGAAAGATTCTGATGCCTGGGTCTCACCTCTAAAACTTAATTGAATAGAGGTGCAGCTTCAGCATCAAAAATTTTAAAAGCTCCCCAGGTGATTCTAATGTGCAAAATCTCTGACCCAATAGAGCCCTCGCCCTGATCAGAAGCATGGGGACTGTTGTGTGTCTTCCTAGGGACTGGAGGACTAGGAAGGGGCTCATCTTTCTCACTAGAGAATGAAGCTGGCTCTCTTGTTCTGTGTGGTCCAGCTTTGTGTACAAGTTCCTCAGGCCTTTTTCTCAATGAATGAAAACTTATGCTTGTGCTTCTTGGCATCTCTGCCAGTCACTGTTACCCCTGCAATTTCCGAACACTCTCCTAGACCCAGCACTCCTCTAACTTCCTTCCCCCCAAATAAAATTCATCTAGTTTTAAAGTCTCATACACCTCATCAGTTTGATAAACTAGACTTCCACAAGGCATAAATGGCACGCAAAACTTAAATACTCTCTCTGAAATACATACCAACACATTCTGCTACTATGCCACAAAGGAATTAATGGCATAACAGTGAGTTATTATTTTTAAATGGTGGGAACTCAACTTGGGATGTTGTAGCTTTCTTGGTGGGAAGGAACCTCAAACTTCGAGAAGTAGGAGAGAGTAGCTGAAAGTCTTTTGGGAAGTCTCCACTGTTTTTGCCATTTGTATCAATGGTTGATCTACTAATAGTGCTGGTGATGCTATTCTTGCAGAGAGGTTAGAAGAAGAAATATAGAATCTAATTCTCCTATTAGAATGTGAGTTCCTAGAGAGACCATATTCTATTCTTTTTTGAATCCTGCATCTTTCTTACCACACAATTTGAATACTTTTCTCATGCAATACACATTATTATATTTTCAAATTTTAAAAATTCAAATCCAACACCAATTTACTAGGTGCCTACTTTGTTCTGGGCTTTGAATTAGGTGCTTCCATATGCTATCTCATTCAGTCTTACTAAACTCTCAGGGATTAGGA
>NW_011888791.1:2657716-2667659 GCF_000151845.1 Pteropus vampyrus
TTGTCTTTTCATTTTGTCGATGGTTTCCTTTGCTGTGCAAAAACTTTTAGTTTGATGTAGTCCCATTTGTTTATTTTTTCTTTTGTTACCTTGCCCAAGGAGACATATCCAAAAAGAAATTACTAGTAGTAATATGAGAGTTTACTGCTTTCTAGAAGTTTTATGATTTCAGACCTTATATTTAAGTCTTTAATGCACTTTGAATCTACTCTTATATATGGTGTAAGAAGGTGGCCCACTTTCATTATTTTGCATGTATCTGTCCAATTTTCCCAACACCATTTATTGAAGAGACTGTCTTTAACCCACTGTATATTCTTGTCTCCTTTGTCATATATTAAATGAGTGTATAGGCGTGGATTTATTTCTGGGGATATCATTTTTTAATAATTTTTTTATTTTTCAATTACAGTTGACATACATTATATTAATTTCAGTGGTACAACGTAGTGATTACACATATATATAACTTATGAAGTGATCGCCCAGATAAATCTAGTACCTGACACCATACACAGTTATTACAATATTATTGACTATATTCCTTAAGCTATTCTTTACATTCCTCGACTATTTTATACCTACCAATTTGTACTTCTTAATCCCTTCCCCTTTTTCACCCATCTCCCAAACCTTCCTTTCAACTGGCAGCCATCAAAATGTTCTCTGTATCCATGAGGTTGTTCTTTTTTGTTTGGTAGTTTATTTTGTTCTTTAAATTTTTACATATAAGTGAAATCATATGGCATTTGTCTTTTGCTGTCTGACTTACTCCACTCAGCACAATACCCTCTAGGTTCATCCACACTGTTGCAGATGGCAGGATTTCATTCTTTTTATGACTAATAGTCTAGTGTGTGTGTGTATGTGTGTGTGTGTGTGTGTGTACCTCTTCTTTATCCATTCATCCATTGATGGACACACAGGTTGCCTCCGTTTCTTGGCTATTGTAAACAATGCTGTAATGAACATACTGTTTCACATGTCCCTTCGAAGTAGTGTTTTGGATTTGTTTGAATAAATGCCCAAAAGTGGGATAACTGGATCCTGGAGATTGATATTATTAAACAAGGGAAATTGCATATTGATGGGCGAGTCTCATAAAACACCTCATACCTATGAATGAGTATCCTAGTTCTTACTGAAGCTAGAAATGAACTATAGGAAGGTTGATTTCCTGCCCAGAGATATCCTTAATGTATTCAGAATGTATTCAGAATTAAGTTGTCTCTGAAAGGCTACCTCAACTTATAATTTCCAATGGAGGAAAATACATATCAGCAACTAGAATGTTTGTGTTTCTCATTCAGGCGAAGATTTTCCTGGTATGCAGCTACTTAGAAGACCAAATCATAATATACACTAGCATATACTGAGCATCTAATCTGGGTCAGGTGCTGTGCTAGACATTTTCCACAAATTATCGAATTTGATCTATATCCTCAACTTGATGAGGTAAGGATCATTCGAACCATTTTTACAGGTAAGAAAACTCAACAACAGAGGGTTGTTGTGGCAAGGCTGGTGTCTGAATCTAGGTCTCTTTGATATCAGAGCAAGTGATTTTTCCACTACACTCTACTGCTTATGTGGGAACTTTTCTCATAAGCTTCAAGACATCCTTGGTGATGTTTTCACTGGCTGTGCCTCTCTGTACAGATTTCTGCTCTAGCATTTGTTGCAGCAGACATTATTATTATTAAAGGCTATCTTTTCCAGGCTCTCTCCATCTCCTGGTATTTACGGATCTTGTCTTAGTCATTTTACAAAATTGAGGCCAGCACAGGGCCTGGTATTTGTTACATGCTTAAACAGATGATTAAAAGAGTAAATAAAATTCCCCCTTTTATATACTATAATCAAATGCAGACTCTTTACTGAACCCCTACCCCATATTATCAACTCTTGCCTTCGACACTTAGTCCACTCCCAAATTCGCCACATTAATATCTTATTCTAAGTCCTTGGTTTCCATCTCTAGTGTCAGGGACACTTCAAAATATTTCCAAATGATTCCAAAACAACAACCTTTTACATACTGGAAAGGTTTTCCAGAGCTGAGTTTTTACTTCAACCTAAACTCAATCTATCCTGATGCTTTGTCAATGTGTTTTATTTTATTTTATTTTTTTATCCTCAGAAGCGCTGGGAGAAAGCTATTTCCCATTTTGAGTTTACTATAAAAATAAGCCCTCAAGATTCCAGAAAAAGGGACTGCTGCCAGCTCCAAACTGAGGTCACGATTTTGTTGAAGGAGACTTTGCTAATCATCTCGATGCTGATGCAAACTTCCTGAAATGATGCTCAACACCAGCCTGGGTGGGACTAGCCTAATTCTCCAGCCACAGAACAGTGAAGGAAGGAGCTGGAAACCAGATGGATCCTTTAAAAGGTCTGGTTCCTTCACCAATGACACAAATGATAGAGTGTGTGGGTAGGACTAATCAAATGAAATGTGAAGCTGCTTTAAAAATTCCATGCAAATTTTGCATTTGATTCCACAGTATATTTCAAGTTGTTTAAAAAATTATGCATATATATATATGTATACACACACACACACACACACACACACACACACACACACACACACACACACATTCTCAGAGAAGCCCTGGCAGAAGGGGGTTTTGTACTCTTGAGGGTACTCATTCCTTAATGGGAAGAGCTTGGGGATGGATGATATCTGACGTATTCTCTAGATTCAAAATTCTTTTACAAGGAGTCAGGAATAAATAAATAAATAAATAAATAAATAAATAAATAAATAAATAAATGAAATCGGAATCAGCATAGGCAAATGTATTTGAATCTAAGGGTATAAAACTCCTTTTTTTTTTTTTCAAAACTCTAACCAAATAAAACATTTCTGCAGACCAGATTCATTCACCAACTGCCAATTCTCAAACTATGGTGCCCTAGGAATCTATATTTTTAGAAAAGTCCTGAGGGAACTCTTATTATCAGGCCCCTGGAAACTCTGAGGTAATGTATGTATGAATTATTCATAAACTGTAAAATCTGGTACGAATGTGAGGCATTATCATGGGTAAATATAATAACCCTGCTGTCTTTGCTACACGGGATGGTTTAAATGAAAGAATGTATATTGCTTTGTGAAGTTCAGGAACTAAAGTTATCAGATCTGGAGATGTGGAGGAGGGCTACAAATCTCTCTCCTCTTGATCCTCATCACAGGGGTGGACCAGGTGGGTAGAGGTTCTATAAGCCCTATAGCCCTGGAGGGGGGCAGCGCTGGGGTGGAAAAGATTCTCTCCACTTCTTGCCTCTTTTTTCCAGTAGCTTAGACCCAGGGCTGTGAGCTATTCCGGTGAAGAACGCCAAGGGTCTCTCTCTTCCTTCACTTATTTACACATTCTAAGGCCTTTTCTATCAAAAGACAGATATAACAAAGAAAGGGATGCAGATTTCAAAACTGACACCTTAAAAAAGCAGGGATGTCCATCCTGCATCCCTGGGTCTCTTTTGGCCCCAGCCCAGACACCCAGGGCCCCATGTGTGGTGTTCTTGTACAAAGGAACTGTTTTCCTAGAGACACTGGACCTCTCCTGACTTGCTTCTCTATATCAAACTGTATTGGTCCAGAATTCTGTTCTTTTGGAGTCCTAGTGTGGAAAATTAATACGATAAATTCTGTTTAAGGCACTAAATTAAGAGCTTCCTGAAAGCGGATTCAGGTTTTACTCATTTCTGTGACCCTGTCCCTAGTTTCTGGGTCACAGGGTTGATATGGAACTCATTTAATGCTAAATGCGGGAAGGTGGCAGGGTTTTCGAACATGCTGGCATTTCAATAGCTCCATTTATTCATTCAACAAATACTTGAATGCTCACTATGTTCAGGGAATAATCTAAGCAATATAGTACAGTGGCTTTCAAACTTCAGTGAACTTCAGCATCATTCGGAGGTCTTGTTAAAAGGCAAAGTTCTGAATCATAGATTCTGATTCAGGAGGTCTGGATGGGCCTAGAGAATTTGCTTTCCTAACCAGTTTCCAGGTAAGGCTGGTGCTGCTGGTCTGGGGGCCACACTTTGAGAAACGCCGTTATAGGGCATGACAGGCACCAAGTCCCGACCTCGCAGGACGCACAGTCTAGGGCGATTATACATACCAGAGAGACTAACGGTGGAGATTTCAGTCATCTTGGCAGGTCAGCGGGGAAGACACGCAGGAGGCATCGAAGCCCCTTAAGTTGCTGCCTGTGGCTCGCCCCCAGAGTCATCTACAAAATGAGAAGTAAGATGTGCTGCGTCCCTCCACTCCTCGGGGCAGCCGTGAAAGGAGCACGCTGGAGGTCGGAGCCCTGGCTCCTCCCCTCCGGTTTGGGCCCGGCGAGCAGAGGGCGCGCACTGCAAGGCTCGGGGGTCCGAGGATCGTTCCGGGACAGGCCTCTGCGGGAGGAGAGCAGAGGAAGTCGCCCCCCTTCCCCCTTCGCGGCCCCGCCTGCGCTTGCTCCCTGCTAGCCGCCCGAGCGGTGGCGGCTGCAGCGCGGGGCGGGGCGCCGCGACCCCCGTCCCTCCCCGGCCGCCTCCGCCCCCTCGGTCGGAGACGCCGCCGCCCGACTGGCTCGGCCTCGCCGCGCGGGGACCGTAGACCCGGCCGGCCCGAGAGCCATGGCCCAGCCCAGCGAAGAGGCTCTGCCCGGGCCCGAAACCGCGGTGCAGATCCGCGTCGCCATCCAGGAGGCCGAGGACGCGGAGGAGCTGGAGGACGAGGAGGAGGGCGCGGAGGCGCTGGGCGCGGGGGACCCGGCTCGGTATCTCAGCCCCGGCTGGGGCAGCGCCAGCGAGGAGGAGCCGAGCCGCGGGCACAGGTAGGCAGGCGCGGCGGCGCGCCCGGCCGAGTGGGAGCCGCCGACCCCCGGGTCCCAGGGAACGGGTCGGGGATGACAGCCCAGCGGTCGGGGTCAGCCCCGCCGCCGGGGACGCTGCTCTGGGCCGTCTCGTGGTGTCAGAACCGGCTTGTGACAGTCGTTGGTGCTCCGGTCCACAGCTTTGTAACCCCACCAAGGCTCCCTCCTGGGGCTGGCGGCGAGGACCTGAGGGCTCTGGACGTGGGCATGCTCTGGAACCTAGGCGGAAGTCCTTTCTGGGCTATCCTCGACCTGTCTTCCCCAGGAGGAGCCTCTCCTTGCGGGAGCTCACCCAAAGACCCTCGGAAAAGCCTAGCCCAGCCTGGTCTTCAGCTCCGAGGCTGCGCCCCAACCCCAATCCACCCCCGGCCCCGTGGTCCCATCTAGCCCTCACTGCCCTGTCTGCTTATCAGTCCAAATGGCTTCCTCAGTCTCTGCTTGGGGGCAGGCCAGGCACGGCTGACACTTGCCGCTGGTGGATCCCAGGAGGACTGATTTCATGGTGTAGAGAGCTCTCTTGTCCTGATTTGGGATCACTTCAGGGCTTGCTGCCTGCATCCTCCCCTGCTTGGGGATTCCCATTTTCATCCAGCCTTCTCCATCTGACTTCTATTCTTGCATCATCATCTTGCTTCCTTGGCGTTGAGTTCCTGGGTGATGGGTAATCTGGAACGGGGTATGGCACAAGAAGCCACCTGTCTAACCTGGCCTCTGGGCCCAGGGACTCTGCACATGCTTTTAGCTGTCAGGACTCTGTGGAATTATTCTGTGGCAGGCATATATTTCCTTCATTGGAAGAAAACTCAAGGTCATAAGGAGACTGAGGCCAGAGCTGACTGACCCCCATCACTGGCTGACCCTTTCCCAGTGGAAAGGGTATGGATTTAGGGACCCAAAGATTCAGGGCAGTTCAGTGGAGACAGAGGTATTCGAGGAGGAAAATCTAGCCCAACAGTTTAAAGCAGGAAAGCTGGGCCACAGCAGATGAGACAGTAGATATATTAACACTTCATGTACTGTAAAGCTTGATTCATTCATTCAGCTCTGTGCAGAGTGTTGAGAACATATAAATAATGAATCCAGAGTCACTGGCATCTCACAGTCTTGAGAAGGCAGCCACCTAGTAGAAAAATTTTAGAAGTCATGTGTAATAGCCCCTAGTGATTTATCTTCCTGCCTTTTTTTTTTTTTTTTTCTTGCCCGTGACTGGCAAAAAGATGTCCCCTATCCTGGAGGCTAAGTTTTGAGACTGTACCATTAGCAGGGATTAAAGCTCTACTTATTTCTTGGGCCCGGAAAGGCCCCTTATGAGATCTAGGAGAATATGATCCTCAGTTCTGGTAGGCCGCTTGCCCTCACCCCCAACTCTCTCCCTCCTTAGCCACCTTTCTCTCCCAGTTTCAGTGGCTCGAGTCTCATAGAGCATTCAGTGTGAAGCACTTCCTGCTGCCCACTGGCATAGCGTTGAACCCAGAAAATCCCTGGGGCTCTTCGGGGTAGTGGAGCTGACAGAGCCCAGCAGGCAAATATCCAGAGCACAAGGAGATGCAGCCAAGAACAAGATCCACACTGTCCCCTGTTTGGGCCTATCCTGGCATGGGAGCAGCCACCACCCTGAGTGAGCACTTCTTGGCTCTCAAAGGCTGCAGTAGAAAGCCCAGGTTCCTAAATCTGCCTGGTGAGGTGTGGCACCCACCCACATCATCCCCTCAGCTCATTGTTCCCTCCCTGCCAGTCCTAACAATTCTTACTCCCAGACAACCGACCCCCTCTGGGTCCCTGAACACAAGGTGAAGTTTGTGTGTACATGCCTTTGCATTCACACTTCTAGGTCACTCTGATTGACTGATTTCTAGTCAGCCTGAAAAGCTTCACTGCCTCTTCCCGACCACCCCATCCTTACCCCAAAGCTGGATTTGTTTCTTCTCTTTTGTGTTGCTGTAGCCCTGTCCATTTTATGCGTAGCACTTACCCACAATTATAATTCTAGAGTTCTCTCTCCCACACCAGAATATGAGCTCTGCGAATTTAGGGACCATGTATGCCCCGTTCTCATTGTATCCTCAGCACCTGGCATGTAGTGGGTGCTCTATAAATATTCGTTGAATGGATACACGTCTCTGTCATCACACTCATTCCAAGGAGTTGAAATACTTGTGTGTTTCTCCTCCACTAGAGAGTGAGATCCTTGAAGGCAATGACCTTGCCTGAATCCTCTCCATGTCACCAGTACCTAGCCCAATATCTGGCTTATACCCAGGGGAAAAGGAATAAATGGAAATAAGGAAACATCTTTATAAGCTCCAAATGTTTCATTAGTTTTCTCCTCACATCTTGTTCACTAAGATGTCTTTCTTTTAATCTTTTTTTTTAACAAAAATTTTAAACATAAAATGTGATAGAGTAGTACTGTGAGCATTCATATATGTATCCATCATTGAGACTTAACAAATGTCAATATTTTCCCATATTTGTTTGGACATATAGTGTGTATGGTTTTCCCTGAACCATTTGAGAATACCTTGTATAAGACTTGTACCATAAGTCCTTTATTTTGTAGTGTTTTATTGATGATGACGTTCTCCTGTAAAATCATAACACTATTATTGCAATTAAGAAAATTAACAATAATTCTCTAATATAATTCCTAAAGTAATCTAATAGCCAAGTTCCATATTTAGGTTTCCTGAAATTGTCTCATTTTGTGTTTTATAGCTGTTTCTTTTTCCCCTTAAACCAGAATCCAATCCAGGCCAAGGTGCTTATTATGTTTCTTTAGAATTTTAAAATCTAGAACATTACTTTTTTAAAAAAAAAATATTTGCTATCTCAGAACTAAGAGGCCAGATGTCTTGATTGTCTCACAGTTCGAATTGGTCTAGTAATGTTCTCGTTGTCCATTTTAACTTGCTCCTTTGTACCAGGTATTTCCTATAAACTGGAATTTATTACTAAAGGCTCGATTAGACTCAGATTAAACATTTTGTCAAGAATACTTCCTAGGCAATGCCATGGACTTTTCATTGCATCACCTTTGGCAGCATCCATCATTAGTGATGCTAAATTTGACTTCTTGGTTAAGGCTATCTCTCCATTGCGATTAACAAGTAATATGTGTGGGCTTGTGAATATTCTTTCACCAATGACCTTTCGCCTAGTGTTTTTATCATCTGCTGATGATCCTTGCTTGAATCAATTCACTGGAGATTACAAATTGGTGATTTTGTAATTTTATCATTCTTTGAATATTTATGAGTTGTCATTCTTCTGTAAAAGAGCTTTGTAGAGTTTTCACTAAAGAAGCAAGCAGACATGGTTAATTATTTCCCCTTTCTTTGAGCAGTTCCTTGCTTTCTGATACTAGATATTCTAGGCTTAATTTGTATATCTCCTACTCTAGTCATGAGATCCTGCCATTTCCACAGAAATCCCTGGTTTTTTTTCAAATACTAGTGGGAATGTATTTAGAAATGAAGAGTTAGAATTAAGAGTGCTAATCTCTATTGGGACATGATTGCTTTTAGGCCCTTTCAATGGACATAACTAGAAAATATATTTTTAAAAAATAAATTTATGTTGATAATTACAATTAAAATTTAATATAGGGCTTTTGCTTTACTTTTATTTTTTACACTGGAAATCTTGATTCCTAATAAATTGACCTATTTACTTGCTTGCTTTGTCTTACAATATGTGAAAATGATTTAAAATTATAATATTAAATTAATTTATTAATTGTACTAATGTTAAATATTAGTACAATTAATAAAATCACTGAACACATCTACTTCTCACTTAACAAACAGAAACATCTAGGTTTCTCTCTCTCCGTGATCTCTGGGTTGGTGCCAGAATGAAATGATTGCACAAGCTATCATTTCCCTGTTCTGGATGATGATGATGAAAGCCTCGTTTATCAATGCCAATTTTGTGCCAGACTTGAAACGAAGTATTTTATATACCTTATCTCTGCTCCACACCACAAACCATTATTTAGATCTGCAGAGACATCCACACGTTGTACTCTTTTCCCAGGCCCTAGGAAATATACCAGAACACCATGTCACAAGCCAGGTCATGATCTCCGTAATAAATATATAAGAACCTGTGAGCTACACAAACACACGATATGGCCTCTGCTAGTGGCATCCAAAATGTAGTTGTTCCTAAGATGCCTGTTCCAAGTTGAAGATGTACTTATCTATGTCTTCAGTCTGCCTCTATAAAGAAAGTTTATCTTTTGAATCTGCCCTCAGTTTTTATATTGCATTATTAATTTGGTTGCCTTTTGAACCTTTTTGGATTCATCATCTTTTTCTAGAGGCGAGGCAAAAGAAACTTCATACAAGTGGTACCAGACCCTAATGTTTTTCAGAAATGATGTTTTCTCTTTTGTGTTCAAGATCCTTCTTGTTGTTATCCAATTTCTTCCTGGTCTTGTGGCCAAAGCACCAAATTACACCATCTGCAAGGATAGATGAATCCAAGAATCTTTCCTGTGTTGAAAGTCACATTACTCCATCATTTTAGGATATTTTCTTTGTTTAAGGTATCATTTGATTAACCCCTCAATTAACATATCTGAATTAGCTTGAGATTTAATGAGAAAAGCAGTTTTGGAGATTTTATGCTGCACTTATTTCTCCAATTTATTAATAAAGATGATAAATATTTAAACACTGGTCTGTGGAGCTCAATCATCAGTTTTGAAATGTGGCCCCTTATTTCTACACTTTGTTTCCATTTCCAGCAGGTTTACAACTATTACAAAATAGCTCATCACCACTCCCAATTTGCAATGCTTTGTTTAAAATGAAACAATAATGTATATGTAAAACTTAAATGTAAAACTTTTCTGAAGTCCTCTTGAAAGGCCGCTAACAAGATATTCATTGGTAACCATACTTTCTGTCTCAAAGAATCCTGATAGGTATGATTTGCCCTATGGAAATGATTCACTTTATATTGACGATATTTTTAAAATTTTTACAGTGTTCAAGGCTCTGGGTTGGTGCCAGAATGGAAGAAACCAATATGAATCCTACTCTCCAGACACAGTTCAGGGCACT
>NW_011888791.1:2668394-2671938 GCF_000151845.1 Pteropus vampyrus
ATTCTACAATATACCTGAACAGTACTCTTCACACACTGTCAAGGTCATCAAAAACAAGGAAATTCTGAGAAACTGTCACAGCCAAGAGGAGCCTGGGGATATATGATGACTAAATGTAATGTGGCATCCTGGATGGGATCTTGAAACAGAAAAAGGACATTAGATAAAAACTAAGGAAATCTGAATAAAGTATAAACTTTATCTAATAATAATATATCAGTATTAGTTTATTAAATGTATCATACTAATGTAAGCTACTAATAATAGAAGAAGCCTGTTGTGGGGTACATGGGAACTCTTTGTACTATTTTACAATTTTTCTGTAAACCTAAAACTATTATAAATTTCTTTTTTAAAATCCTTATTAAGAAAAGATAAACCATTTACCAGTGGCATGAAGAAAGTCAATGACATGAAAGTCAAGTGGGAAAAGTGACCCCCAAAGGGTATAGAGGTGACACTATTGGAAACAAAAAGACTAAAAAATATATACTCCACTTAGTACCCTGAGAGAGAATTTAAAATGTTGCATCCACAAAGCAAGAACAAGATGCTCTTAAAAAAGGAACAATCTGAAGATATAGAAGAGTTCTTAGAGAATAAATAATCACTGAAATTAAAAAATTCGCTAGGAAAAGTTTGAAGATAATGTCAAGGAAATCTCTTACTATGCAAATCAATGACAAATGTAAAGACGGACAGTATGAGAGAAAAGATAAGATGTAGAGGATCAATCCAGGTGGTCAGTCAACTAATAGGACTTACAGATATGTAATCTTAGTGAATGCCTTTGCTCTGCAGTGAACACTGTTTACATAGTCATAATAATAATATATTGACTTTCAACTTTTACTATCTATCTGTATACAAAACATAGAAAATTAATTACAGAATAGAATGTAAATATTATGAACCATGACAAAACGAAATAAAGGTACACCTGATAGAATTCAAAAGGTTGGAAATGAAAGAAGTGAAGCAAAGTGTAGAGTAATAATATATGATCATATATAGTGAGGAATTGAGAAATATCATTTAATGTTGGTGGAATAAGAAACAGAGTTTTAAGTATATTATTTAACAACACAATTAGAAGACTAATAGAAAAAACAAAAATAATGTAAAATTTTAAAAATTGAAAAAAGAGGCTTTGGGAGATGAGTGATTCCAAATCCTTGTGTAAGAGGACATAAATACTGGCAAGTGAGAAACAGAGCTATGAGCATGTGTTATGGAGACTGTAAGGCAGCTCTCAAGAACTAAACGGTTGGATAGAGGTTCCCTCTAGGGGGGAGAGGTGGAACAGGGAATTGTTTTCTTTGTAAATTCTCTCAAATATTTTATTTTAGTTTTTGCTATGTATATGTATTACTCTAATTTTGAAGATTCATTTTTTCCAGCTTTATTGAAATATAATAGACAATTAGTTGCTTGTATTTACATTGTACAATTCAATGAGTTTTTTTTTCAATTATAGTTGGCATACAATAATATATTAGTTTCAGTCATACAACATAGTGGTTAGAAATCAGTGTAACTCATAAGTAATCACCCCACTAAATCTAGTACCCCTCTTTCCCTTTACATGTTTATTACAACATTAACTGCTTTCTTTATGCTATACTTTATATCTCTATGTCTATTTTATAACTATCCATTTGTACTTCTCAATCCTTTTGCCCTTTTTCACTATCCACCCACCCCCTCCCATCAAGTAGCCCTAAAATATTCTCTGTATCTATTAGTTTATTTCCACTTTTGTTGTTTTTCTTATTTATTTTGTTCTTTAGATTCCACATGTTCATGAAATCATGTGATACTTGTCTTTCTCTATATGACCCATTTTATTTAGCATAGTACCCTCTAGGTACATCACGGCAATATCTTTTTTCCATCTCCTTACTTTTAGTCTGTGTGTGTCTTTTAATCTGAAGTGAGTGTCTTGTAGGTATCATATGTAGAGGTCTTGTTTTCTTATCCATTCAGCTACTCTATCTTTTGGTTGAAGCACTTAATTCTTTTCCATGCATGTTGATACAAATGTAGTTATTACCATTCATTATTCATATTTTTGATACATGTTTTTTTTTTCCTTAAAGAAGTCCCTACAACATTTCCTTCAATACTGGCTTAGTGATGAATTCCTTTAACTTATTTTTGTCTGGGAAGCTCTTTATCTGTCCTTCAACTGTAAATGATAGCTGTGCTGGATAAAGGCTTCTTGGTTGTAGATCCTGGGTTTTCATCACATCAAATATTTTGTACCGAGCCCTTCTGTCCTACGTAGTTTCTTTTGAGAAATCAGCTGCCAATCTTATGGGTTCTCCCTTGTAGGTAACTGCTTTTCTCTTGCTGCTTTTAAGATTCTCTCTTTGTATTTAACTTTTGGCATTTTAATTATGTGTCTTGATGTGGGCCTCTTTGAGTTCCTCTTTTTTGGGACTCTCTGAGCTTCCTGGGGTTGTATGTCTATTTCCTTCACCAAGTAAGGGAAGTTTTCCATCATTATTTCTTCAAATAGCTCTCAACTTCTTGTTTTTCTTCAGATACCCCTATGACATGAATATTTTTACATTTTACTGTGTCCCATAGGCTCTTTAAATTATCATTATAGTCTTGGCTTCTTTTTTTTTCTTGCCATTCTGATTGAGTGTCCTTGGTTTCCCCATCCTCTATGTTAGTGGTTCGATCCTCTTCTTTATCCATTCTGTTGATTCCTTCTAATATACTCTTCATCTCAGATAATGTGTTCTTCATTTCTGACTGGTTCCCTTTTATAATTTCCATTTCCATTTTTATGTTTTTTATCTTTTTGTTAAAGTTTTCACTGAGTTCATCTACACTTCCCTTAAGTTCATTGAGCATCCTTATTACCAATGTTTTTAACTCTGCATTTGTTAGATTGCTTGACTCCATTATTCCTGGATCTCTGTCTAGTCTTTCCTATGGTTTCTGCTTCTTCGTCTTCCCATTTTGGCTGCCTTTCCGTGTCTGTTTCTGTGTACTAATCAAAGCTCCTAAGTCTCCCGGTCTTATTAGAATGGCTTTTTGTAGTAGGTGCCCAGTGGCACAGTCCTGAGAGGGGTTCAGCTGCAGGCCAAGTTTAACCACAGCCTGTGCCCCTCTGGGGCCACCTGTTAAGATTCAGTAAGCAATCCACAGATGCTGTGCTTATAGTTACCTAAAGGGGCCATGCCAGTAGCTGAGGCCAGCTGCCACCAGTGTTCATCTTGGCACTGCTTAGCAAGGAGAACCAAGGAGAACCAGACTCATTGAGGGCACAACCAGATGTGGCTTGGGTAGGACCATGAGTTTGGGGAGGTGGAGTTTCAGGGAATCCTTTGGGAAGAGCAACCTCTCTTATCCAGTTTGATGATATCTCAGCTCTGGCGGGACTGCAGCTGCACACTGGGAGGGGAGAGGACTCAACAAAGGAAAAATGAATACCGCCAGCACTTCTGCCTGGGAGAGCGCCTCGCCTCTGGCCCTCGCTCTGACAACTCAGTGTCCTCCTGTATGTCCCTGGTGTCCCCTGTGCAGCCAC
>NW_011888791.1:2673865-2675623 GCF_000151845.1 Pteropus vampyrus
GACATGGATGGACCTAGAGGTTATTATGTTGAGTGAAATAAGTCAGACAGAGAAAGATAAATACCATATGATTTCACTTATATGCAGTATCTAAGGAACAAAAAGAACAAATTAATCAAAAACAGACTCACAAATATAGTGGACAATTTGGTGATGCACAGAGAGGAGGCGAGTTAGGAGGCTGGGAGAATGGGGTGAAGGGTTAAAGAAGTACAAATTAGTAGTTGATAGTTGGTCACGGGGAGCATGGAAGAGGGAATGTAGTAGCATTAATATGATGGCTAAGTGGAGCAATTGGAGGGAACATTTTATGAACACTATAGATGTCTAACCAATGTACTGTATACTTGAAACTAATTTAAATAAATAAATTTATTTAAAAAATGTTAGACAGGCAAGGCAGTTAGGAATTGAGAACTGGAGCTCAGGAATGAGGGAAGGATGGAGGGGTGAGAGGAGAGGCAGATTTGAATTGAATGAACTAACCAGGAGCTGAAATGTAGAGGTTGTCAGAGTTAAGAAGAGATCCTTGGGGAATACCTACATTTAAAAATGGAAAAAGAAAGAGGAGACAAAAGGAAGTTAAATGGGGAGAAGAATCAGAAAAGAGTAAGTCATATAAGCCCAGGGAGAAGAGTATCAAGAAGAAGGTGGTCAGCAGTGCCCCATCTTGGGTCAAGAGGACCTAGATGGAAAAAAGTCTCCTAAATATGGCAAGCGGATCTTTTGTGGATGTCCAGACACAGAACAAGCTTGGAGGGAGGACAGGGCACAAGGGAGCTCTAGGCAAATCTGATTGGATGAGCTTCTTTTTCTTAATCAAGTCCAAGGTAGAATCATCTGCAGGGAGTAAGACCTTTCCATGGCAGACCTTGGGAAGAACAGGAAGCTCTAGAATGGGTACTGGCAAAGTTGAAAAATTACATCACCTTCCATTATGTTTTATTCCTTTACAAATACAGTTTTTCTAATAGCATCAACTGCTCTAGTTTGGGAGTTGGACTTACTGGTACCTTGGTCCCTCTGATGATCTGGTCACTTCTGATATACTAGCCATTTGTAGTAAGTTAGACCATTTTGCTAATACCCCTAAGTTCTCCCGAAATTCTTCATTGGTCATTATCACACACCTTACTCCATCCTCTGCTTTTATTGTCATCTCTGTCAGGTTGGCTCAGAATTTCCTATGCATTTGCAGTTATTTTAACTGGTATAGTCAACTTATGTTTTAACTACCATTTAGCATATAAAATTTCTCTAATAAAGTGAAAATTCGTTCTGTCTATCTTGCTTCTCCTTTTTCATTGATTGTCCCACTGATATTTTCCTTTGGCAAGTTTTGAAGACCTCTTCTCAGTGTAGTATTACTATCAGAATCTTTGGCTATACGTAATAGAAAACCCAACTAACAAGTGAATTAAACAAATAGGATTTTATCTTTCTCATGTAATTAGAAATCTGTAGGAAGGTAGTTATAGGAATTGGCTTAGCCGCTCAACAACGTCAATAAATCAGGCCAAGCTGATTCTCTCGGTTTTTCCTTATGGCAGTAAAATAGACACTACAGATCCATCACATTTACACTCAAAACAGAAAAAGGGGAAGGGGCAGAGCCAAAAAGTTTTCACTTGCGTGTTATTGGCCATAACATGACAAATGGCTACTGCCTGTAAGATAAGCTGGGAATATATATATTTAGTTTTTTCCCTTTCCCTCCCCTCCCCTCCCTTCCTCCTTCTCCTCCCCCTTCTCCTCCCC